>NC_056743.1:1404235634-1404405634 GCF_019279795.1 Protopterus annectens | reverse complement strand
ATGACGTCATTCTAAGTGTGCATTCATGATGACTCTATAATACACAGCCTGGTATACTCATCTGTGCTTTTATTCTCATAATATATGTAAATAAAAGATAACTTTGTTTTTTTTACTGATAAACCTAATGAAATCACTCACAGTCTTTACAATTTAGGTGCCACCAAAGCATTATGTACTGCTTAAAGCAAATTTACATAATGACAATACTGAATGACAACAACAGCATTAGTGATACCGTGATGTTATATTTGTTTGTGACCACTTCATCAGTTCTGAGGGAATCAGTCCATAATTGCATAACACAGTCAAGGGTAGGCACATTCTGTATGTAACAAATATTCATGCCTATAACAGTCCACAGCACACAGGATCCGAGGCCAAATAATCCAACAGCAATTCCAAAAACAGCACACGTAGTCGGTAGCTCCCTATTTTTTACAATGTCACTGTAAAAAGTTTGATTTATTTATCATTTATCTATCTATTTTAGTTTTTGGAATAAGAAATGTGATTTAATTTTAACTCCAACTTGTAACAATAATTAATCATTTCAAATTTATTTATTTTTTTTTAATTTATGATGTACCTTTATGAATTTTGCACTGACAAGGCACTTTGCAGGGTATTATGACCATTATTGACTATATTAAGAAGTATTTCTTACACAAACATATATATTCAACTTGAGAAACTGTTTCTCTTTGTACTATGTCTTTAACACAACACTATCAAAGGTATTAACTTCTAATTGATGGGTGGAGTTACCATTTAATTGTACTACTTATTTAAAACTGATGTGTAATGGATAGCTCTGTTTGTTGCCTTGAGAAAGCCTAGTAATATGCTGGGTGAAAGCGCTTGGCTTATCTGTGTTGCTGTTCTATTTAGAACCGACTACGTGTGCTGTTTTTGGAATTAAAAGAAATTTGATTTTATTGCCTGCTGTTGGATTATTTGGCCTCGGATCCTGTGTGCTGTGGACTGTTATATTCTTGGTTTATTTCGAAATATTCATGCCTGTTCAAATAGCTCTTTCAACACTGCATCAGCAACTTGCAAGTGTATTTTAGGTTCCAGCAAAGACAAATAAATAAATAAATAAATATTAAAACTTTATTCTGATCCTTGAATTAAAATAATCCCTAATGGGGATTCAAATATTGCACTGCTTGTATTGTTCTTTAGAACTTACTGCATTTACAGTGATAAAGTTACATGACAGGTATATTTTCTGCAGTCAGTACTATTCAGAGTGCTGACTAAAGTGCATCTCGGGCAGTCTCATTTGCATGACTGATGGCTAAGTCTTTGTGTATGCAAAATACATTTTTGAGTTTTTGCCTTGAGAACTGAACTGTAATTCAATAATGACCACCACTGAGAAGCCTCAATGTGCATTGCCAAATGTTATGCACTGGATGAAGCCACAAAAGAAAGAAAAATAATCATAAATCATTGCAATTTTTCCACAACTTTGTGAGCTTATACAAGTAAAGTATGTGTAGTAAGGATCCTTACTTTCACATGGATGTCAAAATATCTAGATTTGAACCCTGCACCTATGGCATTACCATGAAACATTAACATCTTTAACAGTCTGTTGCATGTACAGATGTATAATGGCTGTAGCAACCCCTGACATTTTTACAGTTCCCTGTGGCTGTATTCCAGTATGTCTTGGAATTCATCACTGAAGTAAGCGGAATCTGTAGGTGCTCATTTTATATGTTCTTGATTTGCTCCACCATGATTACTTGCTTAATTAGCATGTAATTCAGCTCTTTATTCACTCATTAGTATATTCAGCTGCTAACCCTTGTTTTGCTGCTGGGCAAGATGTATACTGTTTGCTGAATCACAAACAACTTGCTTGTTGCTGCTCATCACTCAGACTGGCTTAACATGTCATGTAAACACTTAGGAATCACAGCCACTGTATTTTGTAGTGTACATTTTTTTAAGTTAAAAAATCTCTGCTAACTCACTACACCTTTACATTCCTCCCCAAAACACCATTGTGTTGACAACAGGATTAATCATCCCTTGCCCTTTATGTCAATAATTACAAGAAACAAAAGGGAGGTGCTCACTCCACCACTAATAGGCAGCTACAGGAAAAATACTCCTTTGTGTTTTTTCTATTACTTCTAAACCAAATAATCTGCTGTCATCTGTGTCAGATTATCTGTCCCTTCTACTATGGATGTACAACACCTCCTTCAACTCAGTGATACTTATTCACTCATAACTGGGGGGTGGGCTGTCTTCTTTCCTCAAATGAGCAGACACAAATGCTGTTCAAAAACTCATCAAGAGTATCACTTACAATTTATCTGCTCAGTGTATATTTATGGATTTGCAACAAGTGGCAATAATGTGGTCCTTTGTGAATACTCTACACCCAACTTTTTAACATGTTACCACTGGAAACATAGCTGATGAATAAAGGCTTCTGTTCATCACTGAGGTCCATACTAAAAGATGGTATTAATTAGCAATGCATACCTCCTGTAGTAGAACTGTTCAGTAGCAGTGCCACACTTCATGTACCAGGGTCCTTAGCATAATTGTGTCATAACAAAAAGGCTGCGATGTTTTACATATACTAATATAAAAAGATGGCTGAACATTTATTTGTTCCCTTTATAAAATCCATTGTTCTAGGTTACAGTCAAGCTAAAATTAAAGCAGCTATGTATTAGTACATAAGAAATAAATTATTAACTTAATTTCAAATAGGCATTAATCATCAAAAATGAATTTGCTGCACAGCAGGAAAGTCTGAAAATAAAATCCATCAGATTACCTTCATTAGTTCTTGGTAGTGTGGTAAGGCAAGCAAGATGCTAATTGCTTAGCTGAATCCCCATTAGGAATTATTTTAATTCAGAAGTCATAATAACATTTTGATATTTATTTATTTTTGTCTGTACTGGAACCTGAAATACATTTGGAAGTTACTTATGCAGTGTTGCAAGATCCATTTGAACAGGCATGAATATTTGTTATATATAGAGTGTTCCTACCCTTGACTGAGTCAGTGAGTCCTGTATTAGCTGATTTTCCTTGATTAAGAGGCTTTTTAATCTTTGATGAGCATTGTGAAATAGTCCTGCATTTTCTAGCTACTCTGTCTTTGGGATATCCACAAACCTGATGATGATTCCTTGTACATTGATACTGGCACCTCTTGTAGGCTCATTTCTAAAATCCAATTCACTTGCAAGGAATCCTGGTTAAATGCCCCTGTCAGGAACATTCCACCACCTCCCCCACACTAAGAATGCATCTGCCTTTTGGATTTGCCAGTCCTGGAATTGGTGAGATGCAGTATCACAGTCTTTGGTTCCTTTTCCAGAGCGTAGAGCTCTATTGCTGTTTTTACAAAGCTCTTTCAGAGTCTTGGTGCTTGTTATCTTGCAGTTAGTAGCAGCCCAGGTATGACTGGAACAAGATGCAAGGGTGAATATTCTGAAAGTCTGAAGTCTGACTGCTTGTTTATATATATATTTTCAGGATTGAGGGGATTTGGAATTTCTTTGTTCTGTCTCTGCAGTTGATGGAGTTTAGCCTTTGCCCTAGCTATTTTTCTCTCCACAGTACATTATATCTTAAACACCATGACTGTGAAGAGAAAGGGCCTAGAGCCATTCAATTCTTCCATATACTGTGAGTGTATCACTCCTTTCTGACCTCTGGAGAAGCAGAATTGTTTATGGTTTTATGTATCCACTTCTGAAGTTTATGGTTGGGTGATAGCATCTTTTGTTCTACGCTGAAAACACAAAACTCAGTTCCGATATTAGGCAGATTTTTTTAGCAGACAGGGCCATATGTTCCAGTTTCAGGTTGCGCTTTTCTTTCTGCACATTCCAGAGGCTTCTTTACTAGGAAAACCAACCTTAATTGAATGGCTTTTCCTGAAGTAGGAACAAAAATCTTTTAAATGGCATGGCTTCATGCCCTCTATTTTCAGTACTTTTATTACACACTATTATGATATGCTAAGAAAATAGTAAGAGTAATATAAAGCAGTAAATGAAGTCAGAATTGATAAATGCAATCTAGACACCATAGCAAAAGTACTATCCATGTAATACCCGCGGTAGTGGTGCTGCTGTAGCGTTGTCGCCTCACAGCTAGACGTTGTCGCGTTCGATTCTCAGCTAGAGCATCTTCTGTGTGGAGGCGTGCCTTCATTGAAGGTTGTGTGTCAGGGCTGGTAACTCGGCATGTAAAAATCCACTACCAAACATTAGTGGACTGGAGTTCCGCTGTGGCGAACCCTAACTGGGATAAGCCGAAAGACACAACAACATTAGCAATAATAACAACTGCAGCAATAACAATAAAACTTATGGTAAAAATGGCTAACACTGTCAGTAATATATACATTTACTTTCCTTGTTAAACAAAGTGATTCTTCTCTCTTCAGATACTGAATCTGTTTTGATATACTTTCAAATCAGAATATAATATTGAAGACAGAAATGCATAATACACTGGAATAATATTTTGGTTCAGAAATTCAGTCAGCAAGAAGAAAACTTGAACTAACAGCCATTTATATAAGGAAAAAAAGGAGAAGAGCTTGTAGCAAAATTCTGTCCTTGATAAAATATTACTAAAATGCATATGGAAGGAAGGTTTGTACAAGGAAGGATATCTGTGGATAATTGATTATTTCTGTTAGCCTTTATGCAAATGTTTTTCAGCTGGTTATATTCAAATTCCACCTATCCAGTGTGCTAACTCTTTTTAATTTCTTACCTAGACACTGTATTTTCTCTCTGTTGTGTTGATGTATGCCTAAACTAGGTCAATTAGATGCCATCTCCTTAAATTAGTTTTATGCTGACTTACTTTACCTGGAAGATTGTTGTTTGTAAATTACTGTGTTGCACTAGAGCTATCACTGTTGCTTTCACTGCATGACATAGTCAATTACTGTTTTAATTGAAACTGCTCATAGACACTGTTTGTCTTCATCATGGTTGACTATAGCCTGCTACAAGTGTATATGGTGTATATAACTCATATGTGATACTGTTGTGTTGTCTACTAGCTGCTTCAAAATTTGTCACTGTTACTACTCCGTATATCTCTAAGCACTGCAGCAAAGACTGTCTACACACTTCTGTTTCACTCATTTCCCCTACTAGCTAACCTGCATCCACTCCCTGTCCTCACAATCAGAGCCCCCCCCCCACATGTATATCTGACTACTGTCATTCTGGAGTCCTTGTAGCATGCGTACTTCATTCTTTCATTCATCCTCAATAACCCCCCCCTTCATAGACACAACTACTCTGTCCAGTTTTTCACTCATATCTGTTGTTTCTCCCTTTATCTTAACCATTCTCCTCTCTCTCTCTCTCTCTCTTTTTACAGGTTAACAATAAATACATCTTCTAGCCCACAGACCTACCCTGACTGGAACCACCTGAGTTACAATCCCTTTGGTGCCTCTCACCTGTAAAAGAACTTAAAGTATGTCTTATCATGTTCAATTAGCTTGATGTAGATCTAATAACATTATTGCTGTCCCATAGCCAGTTGCCTTTTGCATACCGCTGGGTTTCTCCCTTTCTCTACCCACCCTGTTATTACCACTCCCTACATTTCTCCAGCAGATACATGCAAAAATCTCCCTCTCTGCTGTGCTTCTCCCTGCTTATTCCCTATTTCTCCTATTCTAGTAAAACTGTACTTCAACTCTTTCCTACTGTTGTACAGTGGCTCTTTACTCTCCTTCATTACCTCCTTCCCTGCAACTTACACAGGGAATATCCATAGCCTTACTCTATCTCCTCCTGCTGCCTACCCCTCTCTTTGCTACACTTACTTGCCTCTCTGATTGTTTTCTATAGCTGATTCTGTGGTTTCTGCAGGTGTAGCTCTGCTCCGTTCACCCTCGCTATGCTCAGGCTCACTTTGCTCCCCTACCCTACCACTATTCCCACCCACACCAATTACATTTATTCTATCCTGTCCCTCACCTTCCACTTACTTCACATCCACTCATACTCTACTTCCTGATTCCCAACCACTCCCACACATAGACCATCTCACATAATCACATCACTTCTGCTTTGTAGCTATCCTCCTCCAACCCCTACCACTGTTGCACTCCACATATCTCACAATGCAACCCCTATATATATATATATATATATATATATATATATATATATATATATGTATCCATTCCACTTCTCATGCTTCTATCACTATGAACCTCCTACCATACTTACCTTTCCCACCCTTACTTATATTCTCCCACCGCACCTACACTTACAACCTCCTATACCTCATTAACTATCACCATATCCCCATCACTTTTTAACTGCTCCAACATCTGCCTTCACAAATTTACTATAATCCAATAGTACCCTCACTCCAGCAAACCCAAACCTAAATATTACATACTGCACACACTGATAGCTCCTATTACTCTCCCAGTTAGTATTATACTCCTCATATTAAATCCATTTCCCATCCTAAACTTCAAAAAAGAACTTAAACTTCACCTACTAAACAACAAGTCTTGCCCCTGTAATGACCCCACCTAACCTACTACACTAATGATTCAACATAACCTTACTATTTTACTCTAACCTCACTGACTATTTACTAATCCACCTCTTAGTTTACCTCCCTTTTTCTCATAGTCCAACTACAAATTGCACCCTTACTCTACTACTTCACCACATTTACATATGTAAATACTCCTTTCTCATAACTAAATACCTCTCTCTATTACTTAACCCACTATATCAATAGCTATCTCTTTGAAAGGTAAATTGCTGCTTACTTTTGCATTGTATAAAAAAATCATGACTATTATACTTGAAAGTAGTATTAACATTAAATTATGTATTGTAAATTCCTTTATACTGGAGTGTAAATTTTATGTACCTTAAATTGTCTGTATCAGAGCTTTTCTCCTCAGGTCTCCACTGAAAATGGGCCTCTGGCCCAGTTGGACTAACCTGGTTAACAAATGTCAAAATAAATAAAAATAAAAATGAGTATGGCAGAAGTGTTAATATATACATTTGACAGAGTTAAGTATGGCTTCTTCTTTGGAACCATACAGGAGACTAAGTAGGGGGCATTGTTGTGTTAAGCGGTCAAACTCACCCAACTAGCAATGCAGAAAGAATCAGATCCTGTACCTTAAATACATGAAACAGATTATTAATCATCTGTGCTAAATGAAAAACCCACTATCATTCATACTGTTAGTAAAAGTCACAAAGACTTTAGTGAGGATCGTGAAAGAGGATTTTGAGGAATTTAGGCAATGGGGTAGGTTGTGCCTTCTTTTACTTCTTCATAGATAACTGCACCCAAATGGTATAAAACTCGGAGGAAACAAGGATGATAGTTTCGGAGTACTGGGGCAATTTCAGAATACACTTACCTGGAAAATAATATGAGGAAAGCATTCAGGGTCACTTTTGGAAATCGGGAGAGGAAAAGACAATGTGCAGTACAACCACAAAACATACACAATGGTATATAGGTCTGGAAGAGTGAAAAATGCTAGAAAATAATTAGGTATACCATTAAAAAAAATAAAAAATAGATTGAAGTGGATATAAGTAGAAAGAAAAAGAAAACTTGGTAGAAGACAGAATAAACTTAATGAAAATTATGACTAGCTAACCTGAATACAGTTTAAGGCCTATGTTACTAGTAAAAAATGAAAGAATCAGAAGGGCCATACAAAGTTGTATGACTTCATCTAGAAAGACAAGCAGGCACAAATACCAGCCAAATGGAGACAAGTAAGAAGGAAAGAGGGAGCTGGGATTGCCAAACTTTGAAAAAAATATATAGTAGTATATAATATCCACCAGTGGATTAGTGCAAGGAAAATAGGAAGCTGGAAGGGTAGAATGGGACACCCTAGAAAATAGAAAAGGAGGGATAATATGAAGAAGTTGAATGGGTCTATTACTGGAGGAGAGTTTCAAATGACTTGAATATTCTGAGTTTTTGATCTTATGACACCGACCCATATGTCTTTTTGGTTCCAAATGATATAATCAAATTACCGTTTCATCAAATTGCTGAACGTCGAGACCATAATGTTGCAAGCCCACAATATTGCAAGCTAACATTATCTAGTCTTGTAATGTCAAAATAACAGCACCAAAGTGAGGAAATACTGTCCGCTACTTTAAAATTGCTTAGTATCATTCCCAAATGTATTTAATGCTACCTATCACTTTAAGATGCGGATCAGAGCAGATCAAACATGGCGGATAGCACTATGCATTGCCCTAGAGTGGTGTGAAACCTATATCCTCTGACAAAGTCTCAAAAAGGTGAAGATATTCTAATTATTGATGGCTACATGTACAATTTAGAGCATACAGTCAATGTTAAAAGGTACTGGTGTTGCAAACAAAAGTTAGTAACTAAATGTAGAGGCTGAGCAATAACTCTCTCCATGTCTGATGGAGAGAAGCTTTGTAAAAGTATTGCACATATTCATAGCTGTGATCCCTTTGAGGTGCAAAGGTATGTTATGTGTGCAGAGCTTAAACAAAAGGCTGTTCTATCGCGTGACACCCCTTGCTTAGTAGTTGACAATGTCACGTCTTCTACTTCTTTAGATACAGTGGCATATCTACCTAGCAGGAAGGCATTACTTCAACAAGTAGGTAGATTACGTAGAAAACAAAGTGGTGTATCAGGCAATCATAGTCTAACTCTTGAAAATGTTGCTGTATAAGATTTTCCTTTGAAAGATGGAGTATTTGTTAACAAATGTTATATAGACAGTTCAACTGATCTTACTGTTCTGGTGGTGATAACAGTTAATAACCTGTATGATTTGAGCTGTTGTACCATTTGGTTATGGACAGTACATTCTTTTTAAGAGGAATAATCTGCCGTTAAATTTATAGTCTTCATTGGTTTGTAAAATACAGTAGCTACACAAGAAGTGTACCTTTACTTTATTGCCTTATGAGTAGGAAATCTTTGAAGGGCTATAATGTTATGTGGCACTGTATTTTGTCTTTAATAGCTGACAACAACTTTGTGATCAATGTGAAGTTTTTTCTGTGCGACTTTGAAATAACTGCGATCAAAAGTTTAAGGATGTACCTAAGGTACCTAAAGGTTGACTGTTTCACTTTAGTCAAAATATATGGCGCAAACTACAAAGTCTTGGGTTACCAGCATTGTACAACAGATGTCAGCAGTTTCAAACTTTAGTAAAGTCTTGGGTTACCAGCATTGTACAACAGATGCCAGCAGTTTCAAACTTTAGTAAAGTGTCTAATAGCCCTTGCTTTTCTTTCATAGGATGAAGTTGTACCTGCTTTTAATTTATTAAAACAGTCTTTCCCTGTGGAAGGTCATGGTCTCTTAAAATACTTTTCCGATTGGTACCTTTTAGATAAACCTAGAAAGTTTTCAACTCGAACAACTGCATTTGTGAGATTTCCCCCGCTGTTTCCTGAAGAGTTTTGGGATGTGTCACAGCTAAATATGCAATGTTTACCTCAAACTCAAAATAGCATTGAAGGTTGGCACTATAGACTAACGTGTATGTTGGTGAGTTGTGCTATTGACTTAGCTATGCTTATGTCCACATTGGCTAGAGAGCAGAATAGAGTGGAGGGATTGCATTTAAGAATGGCAGCAGGCTGTCCACTGTTGCCGAAAAGAAGAAAACTTATCGTATGACAAACTCAGTTTGAGACAGTGTTGGGTAGTAAGGACAGTTATGACACTGTTAGTTTTTTGAAGCCTGTTGCTACTCTATAGAAGCTTTGATCTCAACATATTGTATATATATATATATATATATATATTGTTGGAGTGCTTTTCATCTGTTCATTGAGTTGTGTTCACATTTTGGGAAGTGAAAGTATGTACAAATATGTCAGGTTGCATTACTGATTAATTGCTAATCACTGCTTGATATGGGACTTTTACAAGAAGATTATTTTGGAATTAGCAAATATATAGGGCCAAATTCAGGAAGCCTCCGTGTAAGAGTTATAACTCTTACACGGAGGCTGCAATTAAACAGTGTGATGTCAGCATGTCATGCATATGCATGAGGTGCATGAGGCATGCTGAATCACACTGTAACTCTTACACGGTCCGTGTAAGACAGTAGGGAGCGTGTCCGTTGGCTAAGCCCTGCAAGCGGACACGCCCCCGGAAGTCTAGAATGGCAGAAAGTAAACAGCCACGAGAGAGGCCATGGAAATGTGAATAAACACACTGCACAACACATGCCCCCACAGACCAGCAATGTAAAAAGTGAACAGATGTTATAAAATGAAAATGAAAACTGTTTTATTTTTTTTAAACCCCGTAAATGTTTGCTACTGTGTGCGCTGATGTGCGCGGGTGTGCTACTAGTGCAACTGTAGTTAGCAATCAGTGGAGAAGGATATAAGAACTAAATATGCAAAGTAAGCCAAGAAGTAATAGCATAGCGGTAGAGTTGTCGGCTTAAGAGCAGGCAGGCAAGGTTCGAGCCCACACAACAACCTTTTTTTTTTTTTTTTTTTTTTTGTAAATAAGCACTAAAAAGACCCCTGACAGTATTGTACAAATGTAAAAGTATTTCCTTTTGTAAAATGGAATGAAATGGAGCATATATTTTCAAGTAATACAATAATAAAAATATTTAGAAATGTACTGATAGCTAAGCTGCTGTGAGACAGAGTGCCCGTAGCTGAGTAGTGTTTCAAAGGCTGCAAATTGCTTGCCCGTAGCTAAGCACTGGTTTAACAGGCTCAAACTGTGTGCAACTAGCTGTGCTTAGCTTAACATGCGTGTTACTAGCCAATTAAGGTTTAACCCAGCGCACACCGTTTGCGCGGAGATGCGTGTCGCGCCCACAAGCTAACCGCCGGTGCACATGCGTGAGCTCTGCGCAAATGAGCGCAGACCTGGTTTTAAGTGCTTAAAAGTGCCTTTGGCATGCTTGATTGACAGGTCCTGTACTCATTTCTAGACAGTCATAAAAATTAAAAATCAGTGGTCAAATTCGAACCCAGGATACCATACACTAGAGTCAAGGTACTAAACCACTAAGCCATGACAGCAGTACTTAGAAATGCAGAAATAGCATATATATAGGATGTGATCCAAAACGGAGCATGATAAAGCAGTTTCTGTGAAGTAGATACAATTCCAAAATGGCCAATCATAGAAATGTGCGGGAAAATCGGCATATATAAGCCCCTTAGGCGGGAATACACAGCATAAACGATTGTAGAATAGACCTGCAGGCAGAATGAGTGGAGTAGGGGAGGGATGCTGCTTTCGAGCACAGCGGTGGGGCGTTGAGGAGTCCAGATACATGGTCTGGCTCCTAGTTCACCATCATGAGGCCCAACTCATGCAGGGCCAGGTCTCATGGGGAGCATACAGGGCGGAGGCATGGGACCAGTTGGCTCATGATCTCACTAGTGCTACTGGGATTCCACGTACTGGTGAGCAGGTCCATCACCACCATGCGGACCTGAAGCGATGTAAACAAGACCAGTTGACCCAATGGATCCAGGAGGCCCGGGATATGCCCAACGCCCCACTACTGAGAAAGTTACATTTTACTTATGTATGTAAGGAATTCAACTAGCTGATACCATGGAGATGTGTATTCCAATATTACTTGTTTTGTATTACAGATGCAGGTGTCCGCTCTGCAAATCGCAGGGCACATGACCACAGGCTGGTGCGGCTGTGCCACCATGCAGGTTAGTAACCCCACCTAGTACTTGTAAATAAATATTATAGTGTAGCACGTAGCAGAACACTGCAGTGTATTAATTAAAAGTAATAGAATGTGCAAGCAACAAGTGAAAGTCTGCAGGTATGGCTGCAACAAGTTCATCAGTATGCAAGTGAAACTGGAAATATAATTGATAG
Organism: Protopterus annectens; assembly: GCF_019279795.1. Lineage (NCBI taxonomy): Eukaryota > Metazoa > Chordata > Ceratodontiformes > Protopteridae > Protopterus > Protopterus annectens. The sequence goes on along the minus strand of NC_056743.1, from coordinate 1,404,393,718 downwards.
AAATAAATAGTTCTGTAATACAGATGTCCCACCATTAATTAAATGTAGTATAACCTGCAGTAGTCTCAAGAGTACAGCTTCAGAAGCTGAGTTAATCACATGTGAGATATATCCCCTGTTGAAATGCTGAATCATGACAGAAGTGAGGCTGCTGGAAAGTGTTTGAATCACCACAGGTCTAATATGTGAACAAAGCCTAGAAGTACCAACCTGAACTGTGAAATAGCAGGATGTGTGAGAGTGACAGAAAGGGTCATGTATCAATAAATAAAGTAGTAATAACTCCTGAATATATAAGCCTCAGTGTGGTTCTACAGAACTAAATGCATGTGGGAATTAAAAATTAACATCCCAAACTGATTTCAGTGTGTCTGAATCTTGAATGTTTAAGCCAAAATCTGTATATGGTGATGACAGTCAACAATTTTCAGATAGAATGAATGATTGTCTGACATACTAAACATCCATAGTTGTCCCCTGCCCTGTCATCAAAGTGTAGCAGGATGATGTATCTGATCAAATTCAAAATAACTAGGATAGTGATGTATCTGTAACAGGTCTAGCATGACAGTCAATTAAAAATCATTTGTAAACTATCACCCACAAGTTAATTGTGTTTCTATTACAAATGTATATCAATGTATAATTTATGAATGTGTCATAATTTTCTTTCTCCACCCCACCCTATAATTGCAAATTAAAAAACTCACTAAATATTGGTATGTGAACATTTCATTAACCATGGACATTTGTCCTGTTGTTTCAAAAATATATGCATGTCCGTTGTTGCATGTGCCCTGTTCATACCTGCAAACCTGATGGCCTGTTGCCATTAATCAACCCTGCATGTTGTTTGATTGTGTATTTCTGTTCAAATAATGCATGTGATATTGATATGCCTGTTGTTCAATGGTGTTAATATCTGGGTGTTTGTTTAATGGGAATACCAATGCATGCTGTTACAACTAATTTGAATGGAATAATATGCTACTAACCCAAACTAACATAACATACTGACAAACCTAGAATGCTTGGGAAGGCAGGTCCCAGCGGACCCACCTCTCCCACCTCATCTGGCGATTGCACCTGGCACTAGTGCCTAGGCTGGACTCTCCTCCGGTGGTGCTGTGCCACCTTCCGGTGGAAGCACTGCAGGGGATGGGGCCTGTCCCCCCCTCTGCAAGTGTGGCCAGAGGAGCCCGTCCACTCACCCTCCAAGGTGTCCGGTCTGTGGTGTGAAGGGAGATCCAAGACTCTGTTCCTGGGCCCCTACGCCAGCTTGAGGCCCAGGTGGCACAGCTTACGGACATGCTCGTTGTCCCGCCTGCACAGCCCCCAGCACAGCCCCGTCCTGGGCTGTGAAGGAACAATGGCAACTGCATATGGGTGGGGATATCAGTTACACTGTTGCCATCTGTGGGCTCATGTGCCCTGGATATCCCAACCTCCGTCCCCGTCAATTGTGTAACCCCCCCACATGTGTCATACACCACCCCTGTATGCGTCTTGTCTGTCTTGTCTGTTAACCTACCCAACCTACCTCCCCAGCTATACCGACTACCTTCACCTGACATACCACTCTCACCTGATAAAAAAAAAAAGGGGCATTCTGTACCCACAAAAAAATTACGCCCCATACATAGCTGTCCATGTTGCACACATGTCCGCTGGTCATTGAAACTGTTAATTACAATTGGCTGTACAACAGGTATTAATGTTGTCCTGACACCTCTCTCAGGGGTGGAAGGTTTCAAATGTCACACCAAATTACATACAAATGCACAGCTGTTGCTGAGAAAGACATGGGCAGCTATGGGCCTCACCTACATCCTTCCTGCAAATCCTAAGCTTGTTTCCCTACTGTCTTACCCTCTTTGTGACCCCTTTTTCACCACTTTCCTGTCACCCCTTTTTCTTTTCTTTCAAAGAAAATAGCGCGGGTGTGCGCTTGTGTGCGTGGAGCTAAACGCCAGTGCGCATGCATGAGCTCCGCGCAAATGAGCGCAGACCTGGTTTTAAGTGCTTAAAAGTGCCTTTGGCACTTTTGATTGACAGGTCCTGTACTCATTTCGAAAGAAAAATAAATTCCCACTGCCAGTCTCGAACCCAGGACCTTGGTAACACTAGCCTGTATGACCTACCACTAAGCCATGACTCTCATACAATAACATAGTGCTAAAATAAATATAACATGTAATAGTAGGAATCAATATAAAGGCAATATAGGATGTGTACTACCCAAAGCATGTCAGGTAGACTTTTAATGCCCGAATTACTGGATTCCCATACTAGTTTAGTGTTAACAGAAACAGCCCTGCTAATTGTTAGCTTGTACATAATAATGTAAGGTAATGTACATATATGAAAGTATTATATGTACATATATATATATATATATATATATATATATATATATATATATATATATTAATACATATGAAATATAGTGGTAGGTGTCAGTATTCATACACACTCACTACAGGAAACAGTGAAGATAAATGCAGCAACCAGAATCTACAACACAGCCTGACTCCTGTGAGACTTACTAACCCTTTTAACTGCTTACAGGTGCCTTCAGCACTTTGATTGACAGGCCCTGTACTCAATTTGAAAGCAAAATAAAAGCATACTATTAGGCCCTACCACAAGACCATTGTAACACTAGTCTGTATGACCTACCACTAAGCCATGACTCTCATACAGGAATATAGTGCTAAAATAAGTATAATATGTAATAGTAGGAATGAAGATAAAGGCAATATAGGATGTGTACTACCCAAAGCATGTCAGGTAGACTTTTACTGTCCTAATTACTGGATTCCCATACTAGTTTACTGTTAGCAGAAACAGCCCTGCTAATTGTTATCTTGTACTTAACAATGTAAGCTAATGTACATATATGAAAGTATGTATATGTACACACACACACACACACACACACACACACACACACACATATATATATATATATATATATATATATATATATATATATATATTAATACATATGGAAATATAGTTGTAGGTGTCAGTATGCATACACACTCACTGCAGGGAACAGGTGAGAGAAATGCAGAAACCTGACTTTACAACACAGCATGAATCATAAGAGACTTACTAACCTTCACACTCACAGAACACTGTCGACAGCATACCAGCATGGTCCACGCCCTTACAATCTGAAAGGGCAATGCCTATCTCACATACCCTTTTATAGCACTGTCCTGAAATCACAGTGAGACATGCAATCAGTACACAACTGGCTGCATGCAATTAGCAAATGCTGCTTTACAATTGGTGCAGAGGCCATCACATGGACCTATGCAGATACCTACAAAAGCATCCAGTACTAACACTCCACACATGCAATACATTCATTGCACCAAACCGACGGAGAAAGAGAGAGAGAGAGAAAGAAAGAAAGAAAGAAAGAAAGAAAGAAAGAAAGAAAGAAAGAAAGAAAGAAAGCAACAAAGGCAGTGATAAAAAAAAACTGCATCATCACAGCAACAAAACCAGCAGCAGCAGCAATTAGCAGCAGTGACACAGCAACAGCTGACACAAACACAGGTAATGCAAAGTAGCAGGTTAATACTGTGTTTACTGTGAAACCTCCAAATGTATCATAGTTCACTATCTATAGGTATGTCCATGAGATAGGTTGTGTGTACATAGTCCTGATATATATACATATGTAATATTGCTGTACATGTCTTCCATACTTAAAACTTCCATAGCTTAGAACACAAGGCCAGTTATGCATATGATGCAGTAGTTCCCAGGGTCAGTAGAGGTTCCTCCTCATTGGTGTGGGACCACTGTGTATGTATGGCACTGTTCAGGTACATATCCTGTAGTATGGCCAGGGTTTAATATCAGTCTGTAATGTGGTGCTATGTCCTCTAGGGGTGAACGTATCACACATCCAGGGATACCATTTTGTAACAGTGATGCTGTGTGTTCTGCAATGTTGAGGGTGGCCCTCACCTGGACATTTGAGATGATAGGGAGGTTACATTCATCTATGATAACTAATTCCACATGTGTAGGAGAATGGGGGGGGGGGGTACCTGCACCTAAATTGTCTGCAACAATGTTGCCAATATCTGTGCATTTGGTGAATGTGAAGCATCTTACCACTGCTGACCACAGATGCCTTGCCTTCATGTGAATCTGCTCTGTGCTGCAGTAGCCTCCTACTATTGTTATACAATGTGCCTGTATCTGTAGTCCACTGGACAGGATAAATAAGTGGTGTGCGTACGGTCTGGGTTAGATATGTGTGTGCACATTACATGCACTATGTGGGATGTCTGTGGTAAGCTTTTGCAAAGGGGCCAGCAGTGTGTGTTGTGGCTTCCACTGTGCCAGTGGGCTGCATGGATAGCATCACAGTCCTAACTAGTGAATAACTGTGTAATTACATACATACATAGCAAGGTAGTGTACTGTGCTTGTGGTGTTGTTGGGATATGTATATCCAGGCTGAGTAATGTGTGTCCACATCACAGTGTTGGATGGCAACACACATACAGTATGTTGGGATGAACACCCAGAGTGTTTCAGAAGTGTTGCCTGTGCAGAAATATCTGCCCATTACCTGTGCATCCCCCACAACACACACACATGCAACATATGGCAGAAGTAGTATAGCAGTACAGATAGGTTCATAGGTTCATACTAGGCTATCTGCCCTAGGGCATTGATAAGCCTAGCCAGAATGTGTTTGTCTTTTGCCACCCAATTAAAATTTATTTTGCTATGCCCTTTTCCGAGGTTAGTATACTGTGCCTCTGTCTAACAGTGACATAGAAGTGATACCCGGGGTACAACTATGATCTCCTATCCACTCATCCAGATTCCTATGGAAGAGAGTCAATGAGGGACTCTGCCTAACCTGTACTGTGAGTTCATTACAGAGTGAAGGGAGCCTCTGGGTTATGAATCTGTCCCTCCAGTATGTCCTATTTATTTCAGTGCTAAGGTTCAGGTCTCTTGAGCGTGTGGCTGTATGGGATTTTGATTTCCTGAGGTGCAGCATGTCCATTACTTCTGGGTAGGACATGGCTGTATACGTCAGGCACAGATTGCCTCTGAACAGGCAGTATGCCAATGAGTCCAGCTGGATTTTCTTTAACCGGGCAGCATATGGCATCTGTTTGAGCCCTTTGATCCTCTTGATGAGGTACTGTTGGGGTTTTTCCAGTTGCTGTAGGTGTCTGGTTAGGTACATCCCAAAAGGGGCATTGTACTCAATTATAGGCCTGATGATGGATGAGTAAAGAGGCACCATGACCTCCCCTGATGTACATGTGAATCCCTTCATGATTCGCTGGGCTATATAACATGTTTTTCAATCCACTTTGGCCACGTGGTTGTCAAATGACAGATTGCTATCAAGTTTGTTCCCCAGGTCCCCAATTACTTCTTCTGTACTTAATGGCTTAACACCTATGTGGTACTTTGCCACCAATGTGGAGGTGTGGGTATCTTTGATGAATATTGATACTCCCCCTCCTTTTGTTGTTTGGTCCAAGTGTTGGGGCCGACAAGAATGGTAACAGGTATAACCTGGTAGTGCTGGTGTGCTCTTGGGAAACCTGAACCAGGTTTCTGTTACTGCACAGATATCGATGTCCATAATGCTAAGTAGAGTTTTGAGTGAGTGTATCTTGAGGTTAGACTTCTGGCGTTGAGTAGCATTACTCTTAGTTCCTCATCCTTTGTGATACCTATGGATGTGGGTTTGCCTTATGAGCCTTGCCTAATAAAGGCACTATGGGTGTAGCAAGAGCCTTTGCCAAAATCCAAAAGCCCAGGGGTGACAGGTGCAAGCTGTCCCTAGCAAAGCATCGTGGCTTGTACAGCATATCATCCCAAGCTGACAGGCATTGGATCACCTTTGAATGACACCAGTACTTCAGTCAATTGTTAAAAGTGATCATCTTGCCTTGATATTGTGGCATCATTCTTGGTGAGGGTAAGATGCTACTCAAGATCAGGGTCATACTATCTTGGGCTACATGCTCAGAGAGCTCCTTTCTGTCTCTTTTCATGTAGTCCAGGGAGGTATGTGTCAGGTCATTCACACCAGCATGGACAATGAGTGAATCATATTTGTACTTGCCTTGGAGTGACTTGAGTGCTTGTGTTATGTGGCGGGTTGTAGTGCCCGACAGGCTGCTCACTGTGACCCTCTCCTCGTTCAGCCTGGTGAACGTGACGTCAGTGTGCCTGATGATAGATAGAGTCACCTATTACATGTGTATGAGGTGTGTTGTTCACTGTTAAGGGCTGTGAGTGTTCAGCACATTGGCTTTGTGAGATATGTGTTGCACGTGTTTTGTTTTGGGGTAGCGGTTGCTTGGGTGTCTGCTTTGGAGGTCTCTGCTGCTTAGGCAGATCTTTATTTTGAGCCTCCGAGTATGTTTTTGTGTGATTATGTGTTTGTTTTGCTGTCGTTGTAGGTCTATGTGAGACTGGAATTGTAGTGAGTGTGGTTTCCTTCTCCTCCTGACTGGTTATGGCAGTACTGAGTAGAGAGAGCCTAGCCTCCAGTTTGGTATATGGTTGCATCACTCACATGTGTTTGAATTTGTTGTTAGGAGGAGGGGGGTTGTCTGTGTACATGAGGCTGTTATAACATTGCCTCTGGATTACCATACTCACCAGCTGGACTGGAGAGGAGATTGACAACTGACGTTTGGACATGCTAGAATACTATTGTGAATTCCGTAATAATTGAAAACAAGGTCCAGTGGGGAGTGAGGGTGTACTGATATTCATTTCTACTGCTGACTGATATAATAGCTTCATTGAGCAAGAGCCAGGTAACTTAAGTGCAATATGTTACAATTAACTAAATGCAAAAATGACAATCAGTCACTTTCTTTCAAGTGTAACAATGAAATAAGTACAGTAAGCAATGCAGATATCAGTAGTGATTCACAGAAGTGCTGAGAAGCTGTGTATTATGTGGAATTAGCTTACCAGTGAAAAAACAAGCTAACAAATAACAAGCATATAAACAAAGCTAGATTCAGGAGGCTTGGATGTAATGTATGCTACAGCAAACAAGGTGTACCAATGTCAGTAAGATACAGTTCAAATATGCAGGCACTATAGACCTTAAACCAGAAGTTCCCAGCTATGAATGGCAGAGTACAGCCTATTCTCACACAAGAGTGCAGACCACAAACCTTGTTAATGTTAAATAACTGGCCTGAAGGCCAACTGCTTATACCATAACTAATGCACTTGGACACTGGGCTCTCAATCAGCAGTTCCCAACTTAGAAGGATGAAAGCTACCTGTCCTGCCACCACAGTGCTTGCCACAAACCTTCCTAATGTAAAACAACTGGTCTGAAGGCCAAGTGCTTAAACCAAAAGACTTAGAATGATAGCCACACTTTGATCAAGTTACAACCAAGCAGTAATAAGTACAATGTAATACACCCTGTATAGAATGTGTACCATGTATTGCTGACATACTCTGCTGATATCCTGTTTGTGTACTTTTCCAGGGGGATATGGCTCCAAAAAGGAACCCTGCATACTCTGCTGCAGAGGACGAAGTGATCCACCAGAGCCTGGTGCATGACTATGCCATCCTGTTTTCACGCACCACCCAGAATCAGCAGGAGAGGTCTGCACTGTGGCAAAACCTTGTCAGCAGGATAAATGATGTTGGCATGCATGATAGGACATATGAGCAGGTGAGACATCACTGCAGTGATTTGATTAGAAATGTCCGCCAGCGTGCTGCAGATATCCGCAGGCAACAGGTTGCCACAGGTGGGGGGGTGGCCACACATCCCCCCTCACCAGACAGGAGGGGCTACTGCTAAGTGTCGTGGATCCAGCCCCAGAACAACAACAGCATCAGACTTGCATCCTGATGGAGGTTGGATCCACACAGCAGCAAGACACTGAGCGTGCAGGTAAGATGCCATATGTACATATGACTGTTCTGCACACTGTTACTTCATGCATGCATAAGGTGTGCACGTGGTATGTATCTGTCATCATGATATGTAATTGTGCATGTGTGATATTGGCATTATGAGCAGCTGATGTGTATAAGGAAACTGCTGTACTACTGTACTGTATCATATGCAAAAACAATGGCACACTTATGCTAACTGACATTACTTTCCTCATATTTCCAGGTCCCTCCCATCTAGCAACGAGGCAGGCCATACATGCTGGTGAGTGTGTTTATCATTACCTGAAAAACTATTTATAATACTAGTAAGAGTAGTGTAACTCAGTAGTATACATGCTGGTGAGTGTGTTTAATAATACCTGCAATACTCAAGTTGCTACTAGTAAGAGTAGTGTAACTCAGTACTGATGTGTGTGTGTACTGTGGGGTGTGCATGTGTGCAAATGTGCCTGTGCCCATGTGTGCATGTGTGTGTGTGTCCATGAGTGCATGTGTCCATTTCTGAATGTGTGCATTTGTATTGAAGTGCATCACCATAAAATATGTCTTGAGACTGTAATCTGTATTCCCTGTTTTCCTCCCGTAGGTTCTGGTGCTGCTCTGGTGACCTGCAGCAGGGAACCTGAATCTTGTGCCCCAGGTACTGATGATGAGGAAATGTCTATAATGGTGCAGGAAGGTGTGTCTGGGTCCGCCATTGGTCAGCCAATTGACAGTACACAGCTGTCAACCCCTTCAATGCGCACAGTCATCCTGCCGTTACATCCTTTGTCACCATTGTCCCTAGGTGATGGACAGTATGCATTGGGCATAGATCAGGGTAATGTGGTACCTGTGGTACATGCATCCCCACAAAACAGCCATGAGCAGGGTCCTCCAATGGTACCATGCAGACAGTCGCCCATGGGTTCTCGTGGGGGCATCCGTGGCCGTACTGCCTCTGGCCGACGTGCCCAAGGAGGTATGTCAACCTCCACTATGTTTCAGACTGTTATGCAGGCACAGGCACGTATGGAAAGGTACACCAGACAGGGTCTGTGGAAGCTGACAGCATGTCGCACAGCCATGACAGATGGCATGCGTGACATTGCGAATGCTATTCGTAATTTCACAGATGTCATTGACAGACGTTGTGAGGACATACAACAGCTGCTCCACAACCAGATGTCCATGGGCCAGGGCGATGGTGTGCGTTTGCGGCGTCGACGTGGCCTTATGCCGGCAACAGCACCAGCTGGCAGTCGCTGCGGACGACAACAGGCCCACTCACGCACCTCAAGTGCCAGCAGCAGCCCCAGCAATGCTGGGTTAGTGCTGTCATCAGGACGCCCCAGGAGACCACATGCACGTGGCTCTGGACAGTCCCAACAGGGAACTGTGTCCAGTCAACACACACCCGCTTCCGATGACAGTACCCAGTCTGGGTAAGTACCGGATACAGTCCGTAGCACCCCTGCCAGGCACAGGTACCGTGTCCGTGCCCACAGACACTGATCTGGATGACCTGACAGGTGCAGTCTGTGGCTGTCCACAAAACCCTGTACATGGCAGCCATTATGTGGGACTGTGTGAGTGCTTACACACATGCAGAAATTTAACACCTAGGGCAAACACATACACACATGCACTGCACCAACACTGGTCCACCCTGTACTGCTGCCCCTCACAAACACACATACACACACATGTCAATTGGTGGTACCAGTGGCTGGCTTGGGCATACCTAACCCACACCCTGTGCATATGATGACACTGTGCCACCTCCTGCATACTACAACATCAGTGCAGGAAAAGGTAAACATGTTGCTGATGCACAGGGTGAGTACATAGATGTGTATAAGTAGTAACATGTTGGTAACTGTTCACTGTTCCACTATGATTGTGTGTATATCCCAGCATTCCTGCTGCAGTAACTGTATGAATGTCCTGAATTATCTGCACCCATACTACTTACCAAAGTGTACCAGATGCACACCATCACATGCTACCATTGACTATGGGAATGTGCATCATGTGCTGTATTGTAGATTCAGCTATATGTATCTGTTCTGTCACACATGCATTTACACTCACCCTGCTACCCCCACACATGTACACGCTCACCTGCCATTTCCATTATTTATTACCCTACATATGTAGCTGTCGACACATGACAGGTACACATTTGAAAAGTGCACTATTTGGATTACTACCAATTTCCTCTTCTCTACCTGTACTCACAGGGTGCAGGCAACCTCATTAGTTTAAAAGTGTAATGTGCATCAGGTACTGTGGTTCCCTGATTGCCACATCCAACATGTTTTCCATATGGAAATGCACACACAGAAACATCCCACATCCACACACTTGCCACATTCAGGTTTCAAAACACTATCTAGGTATGTTCTGGTACATGTGCATGTTACAGTAGCATGTAGCACTATACTGAGTACTGGCAGTTGTCTGTTGTCATGTTGTTTGCATAGGGTGCTGTCAACATCACTGTTTGTTAAGGGAAATGTGCACCCTGCAGTGCGTAGCCCCATTTGGCAAAAGCCACATCCCACCCCCAGCATTGTGCACACACACTAACCCCACTCACACTAAAACACATACTTTCCATTTGCAAGATTCAACCCCCTACCTAAATGTGTTATGACACTTGAGACAGACACATTAGCAGAGTGTGCTATTTGCATTAGTAGGAGAAATCTTTTCTAATGCTGTACTTAGAGGGTGCTGACATCATCTGTGTTTAGGAAGAGGGATGTGCACCCTGTAGTGTGTTCTCCCAGTTGGCAAAAGGCACCTTTCCCTCACAGCATTATGCACACACACAAACCCCACTCACACTAACTCACATATATTCCCTTTGCAGGATTCAAACCCCTACCTAACTATGTTATGACACTGGAGAAAGACGCATTAGCAGAGCGCACTATATGAATTACTGGGAAGCTTTAATTCAGGTAATATAGTTATAGAGTGCTGACATCATCAGTGTTTCAAAAGGGGAATCTGCATCCTGTAGTATACTGTCACAGTTGCTAATAGGGGCATTTCCCACACACACATAGATGCGTTGGAGGTTTGCATATGTGGGGGATCCAGTACTCTAGTGTGATTAGTATATGGTTAGATTGCAACAATGAGGGATATACTTCAAGTGGTGAGCATTTTGTACTCATGTTTGTGATGATCAGGTCTAGTATATTTTCCCCTCTTGTGGGAATGCTGACTACTTGTTCCATGGCTAAAGAGTTTCTGAACTATGGGAACCCTAGAGCTTGGGTATTGTGGCTTGAGTAATGTTCAAAGTCTATGTTTGGGTAGTTGAAGTCACCCAGTATGATGGTGTTTGCAGAGAAATCTATACTCTCCTGTGTCGTCATGAAGGCTGTGTGGGATTCCTGAGTTTGAGAGGGTGATGTAAGAGCTCCTCTGTGTCTCTTTCCATGTGGTCCAGGGAGGTACATCTCAGGTTGTTCACACCAGCATGGACAATGACTGCCTCATACTTGTACTTGCTGTGGAGTGACCTGAGTGCTTGTGTTATGTGGCACTTTCTATCACCTGACAGGTAGCTAAATGTGACTCTCACCTTGCTCAGTCTGGAGAGCGGGATGTCAGTGTGTCTGACTATGGCATCACCTATTATAGGTGTGTCACACATTGTGTTTGGCCTTATGGGCTGTGCCTGTTAAGAACACTGACTTTGTGAGGTCTGTGTTGCTTGAGATATGTGTTCATGTGGGATGCAGCGTGTCTGGCCATGTCATTTCTGTCCGTGGTCTGGTATCACCTTTGGTGACATAGGTATTCATATGTCAGCTGGTGAGCATTTGCAGTGTTACCTACTGAAAGTGGTACAGCTTGTTTGTTGTACAATGGACTACATGCAGCCCTGCTTACAGTAGCTATGTTTGCATGCATGTTTCCTTGCAGTTACCCTGGAATACTGATCCGACCTGCCATGCAGAGTTACACAGCTTCTGTGGACTCCTAGTGACATCTGCATAGCTTACTATATGTATGTTCATGTCTCACTTGACAGAATGTCACTGTTTCTCCTGTGCACATGTACATTGCCTGTGACACTTTGCATATGACTTACCTGGCATCTGTCCACGTGAGCAGTCATATATGCCACTGCAGGACTCTAAACCTGATGATGGACACACTCACAACATTCCTCAGCATGGAGAACATCGCTATCTGTGCAGTAACAGATACCGGATTCAGGGCTACCAACAGCACCCCAGCACTACCAAGTTATACCTCATACCATGCTTTTCAGGCCCAAAACTTGCACAAAACCACAAAAGGAGGGGGTGTATTGATATTCATCCAAGATACCCACACCTCCAGGTTGGTGGCAAAGCACCAAACATCAGAGACTATCCATATGCAAGTAACAATGGGTAAAACTGCCTTCCAGGTTATAGCCTGCTACAGACCACCCTCACAAACACAAGAACCACACTTGGCCTTCCTGAAAACAGTTGGAAATATGTAGGTCTGTCCATACACCATTATATTGGGTGGGTTAAGCTACCCAAACATAGACTGGGAGCATGACTGTAGCTCCAACACCCTAGCCCACAGATTACTAGAATTTATATACCAATATGCTATGGAACAACCTGTTACCACTCACACAAGAGGGGAAAACATATTGAACCTAATCATCACCAACATGGGGACTCTATGCTCCAGACCAGAAGTGTATCCCTCACTGGTAAGATCAGACCATAAACTAATCTCACTGGATATTCACATCCCAAGGCCACCCCCTGCACAGAAGAATACAGTCAACAACTCATGTAAAGCATGTTCACACTCCTCATAAATGATGTGGAAACCTTCAAAGCCCCCAGGCCTGTTGAAAATATGGACCAGACTGCAGATACCTGTATAAAGGCATTCTATGGACACCTTCAGGAATGCATGGATCATGCAATCCCAAATAAAAGCAAGACCCAATCCTCCAAAGGCCGACGTCCTGTGTGGTGGACACCAGCCATAAACAAACTATACAATAGAAGGATGAAGCTACTAAATGATACAACAAACTCACAAAATGTGAAGGCATCACTGATAAGTATTGGAAGAAAACTACAGGCACTCATAAGATTGTCTAAGGCCATCTTTGAGAGAAGATTCCACAAGACACTGAGGATAATCACAAGGCTTTCTGTAGTTATGTTAGGAACCTGGGTGGTAATTCCCAGATATGCTCAGAGGTAGTCCAAGATGTCAAAAGAAATACCAAACACACAGATATTGCCACCATCCTAGTGGACAGGTTCACTGCTACCTTCTCCCCCCCTCCACACCAAAAGGGCAAATATTTCTCCCAGCAGAGTGCTGCCCCCCCCCGACATCTCAGATGCTCAGGTAAGAGCTGCCCTCTCCAAAGCAATAAACACTGCATCAATGGGACCAGACAGTGTCCCAGGCTGTGTCCTACATGAACTCCAAGAAGAGCTAGACCCAGACATAACACTACTGTTCAATCCCAGCCTTACTACACAATATGTGGCCAAAGAGTGGCGTACAGCAACAGTGGTCCCTCTACATTTAGGTGGTGCCTTAACGGATCCTGGACACTATCGCCCCATAAGTCTGAATAGCTTGGTCTGCAAAGCTATGGCAAGGATCATCATGAACCTCATAAATATAGATATTGGGGACCTACAGACATGTCATCATACACAGTTTGGCTTTGTTAATGGCAGATCCTGCCTCTCAAACCTGTTTGATTTCTTTGAAACAGTCACAAAGGCCACTGTCAAGGGGAAGGTGGTCTACACAGCCTACCTGGACCTTGCATAAGCCTTTGATACAATACCCCACTTGTGCATTCTAGGGAAGCTCACCAGTGTACATATTAACCCCTATGTCACTACAGATATTGCACAGTGGCTCAAGGGCAGAACACACATGGTTAGAATTGCTGGAGCCATGTCAGCCTCAAAACCAGTTACAAGTGGTGTCCCACAAGGCTCAGCCCTGGGATCTGTCTTGTTCAGTATATATTTATCAGAGGTACAGGCCAACATGGAAGGACTGTGGCTGAGCAAGTCGCAGATGACTGCAAACTGGACGCCATAATCAACTCTCCAGCCAACACACGCATCCTCCAAAAGGGCCTCTTAGAAACAGACGACTTGTGCCACAGCCATGGCCTCAAGCTGAATGCCAAAAAGTGTATAGTCATCCCCTTTGGCAAAAACAAAGTGACCACAAAGTACCACATATGTGTTAATCCATTAAGTACAGACAAAGGAATTATGGACCTTGGGGTACACAAGTTGATAGCATTCTCTCATTTGACAACCACATGGCCAAAGTGGTTAGGAAAACATTTTATATAGGCCACCTCATCATGAAGGGATTCACATGGAGATCAGGGGAGGACATTGTGCCTCTTTACTAATCTCTCATCATGCCCATAATTGACTACAATGCCCCTGTCGGCATGCACCTTACCAGACACCTGCAGCAAGTGGAAAGACCACAAAAGTACCTCAACAAGAGGATCAAAGGGTTCAAACAGATGCCACATACTGACTGGTTAAAGAAACAGCAGCTCTACTCAGTGGCATACTGCCTCTTCATAGGCAATCTGTGCCTGACATATAAAGCCATGTCAAACCCTGACTTAATGGTCATGCTGCACCTCAGAATATCCAGATCCCATCAAGCTACACGCTGGAAAGGCTTGAACCTCAGGAGTGATATACATAGGACATGCTGGAGGGACACATTCATAACTCAGAGGCTCCCTTCACTCTGGAATATTATCCCAATACAGGTTAAGCAGAGTCACTCAGTGACTGTCTTCAAGAGGAATATTAATGACTGGATGGGACATTGTAGGTTTACCCTGGGTATCACTTATGTGTCACTGTTAGACAGAGGCACAGTATACTAACCTTGGAAAAGGGCACAGCAAGATAGATTTACAATGCATGGTGAAAGCCACACACATTCTGGCTAGGTTTATAAATGCCCTAGGGCAGATAGCCTAGTATGAACCTATGAACCTATGTATCTTGTTCACCATTGGCCCTATGTGTTGTTAATCACCAATGCAATCTCAATACTATGGTAGCATGTGCAAAGGTCAGTTGTCAGTCACCTCTATGGTACAGTTGTGGAATATGTGAGTCATGTAGTAATGTCACAGCTGCCACATGTACACAGTCAACCCTATCCCCTACCCATGGATGTACAACACATGTATGAGATGGAAACACATAGCCAAACTGTGGACTAAGCACTCTGAACCCAGTACTGGCATAACCTGTCAGGTGGCATGAAATACTACAGTGACTGCAATACCAATCTGATGTAGACCTACACTGACAGCAATACAAGCACGGGAACACACCAGGCCATTTGTGGAGCCTAAGAATGGCATCCTGCCTGAGTGGCAGACACCTCTGCAGCTGGCACACAGGCATACGTTAGGCCTGAACACAGCACGCATAACACATAGCACACAAATCCTGTGTGCCAAACAAGCACAGTCTGTACAGCTATACAACACTACTGCTGCAGTTGTGTTAGGTACTTTTATTGTCCGGTACAGTGAGGTCATGCTCACCAGGCTGGACAAGGTGAAGGTCACAGTGATATGCTCATGGGGCACTATGGTCCACCACATAACACAAGCATACAGGTCAGTCAGATGCATGGACACATATGACTCAGTCATTGTCCATGCCACTACAGCTGATGTGTGATGTCCCTCATTGGAATACATGATAGGGAACATGGAAGGGTTCACTGAGCAAGTGGCACAGGCTGGTAGAACCCTGACCTTGGTTGGCATCATACCCTCACCAGGAATGCTGACATATTACTGAATGCTAATGAATTACTGTAGCTACAACACCCTAGCTGAAAGGTCCTTAGCATGCGGTCACTGCATTGCTATGGAACAACTTCTTACCACTCCCACAACAGGTGAAAACATGCAGCACCTCTTCATCAACAACATGTAGACTATATGCCCCAGACTAGGTGTGTATCCCTCACTACTAGGTTGATAGCATCTACATCTCACACTGTATATACACATCCCACATGCAGCACCTGCACAGAAGACCACAGTCATAATGTTACCCGGTGCAAATACCATGTATTCACATGTGGCAGGCATCACACATGGTAACTATTGAAGGTCACAGGTACATATGTGTATTTGGCACACACATACATCATGTGTGCATTGCCATAACTGGTTTAATCGAGGTCATGCATTATTGTGAGAAATAACCCGCACACATGGGCATTCTGTGTGAGCAAAACACACGTGACATGTCTGGAATCAAAAGCCATAAATAATTGTGATACTGTTTAGAAAGGGTTATGTGCATCCTGTAGTGTGTTTTCCCTGTTGCCAAAAGGGATGATCTTTTCATACACACTAACCCCCCATTTACACACACTTGCCACTTGCTGGATTCAAACCCCTACCTAACTATGTTATGACACTAGAGATGGACACATTAGCGGAGCGCGCTATTCGCATTACTGGGAGATTACTTTTCTCCTGATATACTTATAGGGTGCTGACATCATCAGTGTTTAGAAAGGGGAATGGGCATCCTGTGGTGTGTTTTCACAGTTGCCAAAAGGGATGTTTCTTTCATACACACATAATAACCCCCCTTCACACACACTTGCTGGATTCAAACTCCTACCTAACTATGTTATGATACTAAAGACGGAGGCATTAGCAGAGCACGCTATTCACATTACTGGGAGATTTCTTTTCTCCTGATATACTTATAGGGTGCTGACATCATCAGTGTTTAGAAAGGGGAATGGGCATCCTGTGGTGTGTTTTCACAGTTGCCAAAAGGGATGTTCCTTTCATACACACAAACCCCCCCTTCTCACACACTTGCTGGATTCAAACCCCTACCTAACTATGTTATGACACTAAAGACGGACGCATTAGCAGAGGGCACTATTCGCATTACTGGGAGATTTCTTTTCTCCTGATATACTTATAGGGTGCTGACATCATCAGTGTTTAGAAAGGGGAATGGGCATCCTGTGGTGTGTTTTCACAGTTGCCAAAAGGGATGTTCCTTTCATACACACTTACACGATTCAAACCCCTACCTAACTATGTTATGACACTAGAAACAGACGCACTAGCGGAGTGCGCTATTCGGATTACTGGGTGATTTCTTTTCTCCTGATATACTTATAGGGTGCTGACATCATCAGTGTTTAGAAAGGGGAATGAGCATCCTGTGGTGTGTTTTCCCAGTTGCTAAAAGGAACATTTCCCTCACACAGACTTGCACACAGACCAACCACAATCACCCACACACACACACTCTGGATAAGCTGTCATTCCCTAGGGCAAACAGCCTAGTGTTGACCTCTACACCCATATGTTTAACTGTCAGATGCACATCATTTGGTGCTGATAGCAGTGTTTGCAGGTCTTTATTGCCATAACATTTCCTGTTTGTATGAACAACTTGTGTATCTGTGGACGATGTTTGCATATGGGGGAAATCCACTATATCATGTATGTCTCTGTAGTCATTTAAGTGTGAGCACTGGTCAGATTGCTATAATGTTGTTGGTTACTGGAATAACACGTACATATACCAGATATATGTGGCAAAATGCTAAACTGATATTTGGACTAAGTGTGTGAGCATGCCCAGTTCAGCCTTCCCATGGCATGTTGTGTGAAAGATGTCTCATTTATCAAAGTGTGTGAGCATGCCCAGTGTGAGCTTTCCATATGTTGAACTCTGCAGCCCATCACATTTGTGGATGAGTGTGAACTTCAACAAATATCTCCTGTTTATGGTTGTGTGTTCTGTGTCATGTTGTGTAGTTACTGTCCAAATGCTTTTTGTGTGAACACAACAGGGATTATACTGTGCCTGCAGGTTTTGCATGGGATACTTTGCATACAATTGTCAACATCTGTTCATACTGACCTAACACTGTAGTACTGTATAGTGTAGTGGTTCAGTACTTTCACTGTGGTGGACAGTATCCTGGGCTTTAGTCCTATCACTGCTTTACATTTCCATACTGAGCACAACAGCCTGGTTAGGGTCCAGTTGTGCACATCTGCACAAAGGTGGTGCCTCTATGGACCCTGGTAATTACTGCCCCATAAGCTTAACAAGTCTAGTCTGCAAAGATATGGAGAGGATCATAATGGAGCTCATAATCAAAGATATAGGGAACATGCAGACATTGGACCCATCCCAGTTTGGCTTTGTCAAGGGCAGATCATGCCTTTTGAACTTGGTCAACTTCTTCAAAACAGTCACCAAGGTCATTGATGAGGGAAAGGCAGTCCATACAGCCTACCTTGACCTTGCAAAGGCTTTCGACACAATACCCCACTCGGGTATTGTAGAAAAACTTACCAACTTAAATGTAAACCCATAGGTCACAAGATGGGTTGCAAACTGGCTTAAGGACAGGACCCACAGGGTTAGAGTTGCTGGCGCTATGTCAGACTCCAAGCCAGTCACAAGTGGTGTCCCACAGGGCTCGGTCCTTGGCCCCCTATTGTTCGGCATCTACTTCTCAGAAGTACAGGCCAACATGGGAGGACTTTGGCTGACAAAGTTTGCAGATGACTGCAAACTGGGCGCCATAGTGGAAAGTGCATCAGACACGGATATCCTTCTGAAGGGACTCACGGAAACTGATAGCTGGTGCCAGAGCCATGGCCTGAAGTTAAATGCCAAACAATGTATAGTCATACCCTTCAGGAAAAGCAAGGTAACCCCAAGCTACCATATAGGTGGCAATCCTCTAAGCACAGAAGAGGTTATCAGGGACCTGGGGACCCCGGTTGACAGTGGCCTTTCTTTTGACACTCACGTTGCTAAAGTGGTTAGAAAGACCTTCTACATTGCCCACCTGATCATGAAGGGATTCACATCCAGATCTAGTGAGGTCATTGTTCCCCTGTACTCTTCACTTATCAGACCAATGATCGAGTACAATGCCCCATTCGGGATGTATCTCACCCAACATCTGCAGCAATTGGAGAGACCCCAAAAGTCCCTCACCAAAAGGATAAAGGGACTCCAACATCTGTCATATGCCGCCAGATTGAAGAAACTCCAGCTCTATTCAGTCGCATACCGTCTGCTCAGAGTTGACATGTGCCTGACATACAAGGCCATGTCCAACCAGGAATTAATGGACATGCTCCACCTCAAAAAATCCAAATCCACCAGAACCACTAGAGCAAGTGACTTAAACCTTAGCACGGATATAAATAGGACATGCTGGAGGGATAGATTTATCACTCAGAGACTCCCTATGCTGTGGAATAGAATCCCGGTCCATGTGAGGCAGAGCACCTCGCTGGCTCTGTTCAAGAGGAATCTTGACCTGTGGATGGGAGATCGTAGGTTTACCCCGGGAATCGTCTCTGTGTCACTGCTGGACAGAGGCACAACAAACTAATGGGCACAGTATTGTTTCCATAAAAGGTGGCGTAAGCCACAAAACTCTGGGCTAGGCTTATAAATGCCTTAGGGCAGATAGCCTAGTATAAACCTATGAACCTATGAACCTATCTGACCATGTTGCATTATGTTCAGATATTAACTACTTACAACAGCCTCGTCCAACATCAGTAGTGTATTCCACAACATAGACGTACATTGGCAAACACTACCGATGTGCCCTAGGCCATTTCTAATGCTAGTCAGAGAGTGTGTTTGTCCTTCGACACATTGTAAGTGTAGTTTGCCATGACATATGTCATGTTTAGTATACTGTGCCTCTGTCTACCCGTGACATAACAGTGATACCCAGGGTAAACCTACCATCTCCCATCCACTCATTAAGATTCCTGTTGAGGAGAATCAACGAGTGACTCTATGGATAACCTGTACTGGTAGTTTACTCATGCGTGGGGGTGGCTTCTGTGTTATGGATAATGCAGTACAGCTTGTCCTATGTATGTCAGTGCTGGGGTTCAGGTCCCTCATGTGCATAGCTCACTGCCATTCAGATTGTACAAGGTGCAGCATGTTCATTGATTCCAGCTTGGACATGGCTTTCTACATCAGGCACAGCTGGCGCCTGGGTGGCCAGCATGGCAGTGTGTGGAGTTGCACTCTGTTTAATCAGGCAACACATTACATCTGTTCAAGCTCTTTAATACTCCTGGTGAGGTACTGTTGTGGACTTTACAGTTGATGGAGGTGTCTGCTGAGGTACACCCCACAGGGGCTGTTGTAGTCAATTGTAACGCTGATGAAGGATAACTGCAGAACCACAATGACCTCCCCTTATCTAGATGTCATAACCTTCATGATTAGGTTGGTATATGGATTATTTCTGTTAACACTACAGCCACATGTTTGTCCAATGCAGGATATCTATCACCTTGTGTACCCAGGTCTGTCATTACATGTTAAGTATGTAATGGGTTAACACCTATGTGGTAATTGGTGGTCACTTACTGTATATCCACAGAGGTTGACTATACAGTTTTCTCCATTTAACATGCTGACATGGCTATGGCACCAGTTGTCTGTTTCTATGTGGCCCTTTTGTGGGATGCTTGTGTCAGCTGGAGTGTCAGATATGTTGGGCGGTTTGTAGTCCTCTGCAAACATGTTCAGGAACAGTCCTTACATGTTGGCCTGTACCTATGGGGCATATATACCAGACGGGGAAGGTCCCAGAACCAAGCTTTGTGGGATACCTGTTATATGTGGTTTGTAGTCTGACATGGCTGCAGCATGTCTGATCATGTCAGTTCTGTCATTGGTCTGGTTTGCAACCCCTCTAGTGACATAGGGGTGTATATATAAGCTGGTGAGCATATCTATATTGAACACGTAGGGTATTGTATGGAAGGCTTTGCAAGGTCCAGCTACACTGTGTGGACCACATTGCCCTCATCAGTGACCTCAATTACTGTTTCAACTGAGTCACACATGTTTAGGGGCAGGGTCTGCACTTAATAAACCCACACTGGGTAGGGTCGGGTGTCAATAGATCCCCAATATCTTTATGTCTGCGGTACATGCTGATCCTTTCCATAGCTGTGCAGACCAAGCTTCTCAGGATTCTGTGGTGGTTGTTTTAGTATCCATTCAGGCGACACCTTTCTTGAGAATGACCACTGTTGTTGTACACTGCTCTTTGGGTACATATCCTGTGGTAAGGCTGACATAATGTCAGGGAGGCAGCAGTCTGCTGGGAAAGATATTTTGCATTATGGGGGGGGGTTGCACTGCACCTGTCAGGATGTATGTTGGCAATACGTGTGTGTGTTTGGTATGTTGTTTGTAATATTTGTGTGATCCAGAGCATATCTGGGAATTCACAACACGCTTCCTACCATCAGTTGCAGCAGCCTTGGGGTTATCCTTAGTGTCCTGTACAATTTGTATCATAATAGGTTCATAGGTTTATACTAGGCTATCCACCCTAGGGCATTTGTAAGCCTAGCCACAGTGTGTGTGGCTTTTGCCACCCCTTGCTATGTGAATATTATGGCCATTTATGATTTACTTAGCTGTGCCTCTGTCTGGACATGACACAGTAAAGACCCCCAGTGTACATCTACAATTATCCATCCATTTTGCAAACTTCCTGTTGAAGAGTGTCAGTGAGGGGCTCTGCCTAACATGTAGTGGTATTCTGTTCCAGGGTGTGGAGAGACTCAGGGTTAGGTATCTGTCCCTCCAGCACATCCTATTTGATTATGTGTTGAGGTTGACATCTCTGACTCACACAGCTCTGATGGCTTTGAGTTTTCTGGGGTGGAGCATGTCCATTACTTCTGTGTTGGACATGGACTTGTACAACAGACATACAATGCCTCTGTGTAGGCAGTATGTGACTGCATTCAGCTGTGGTGTCTACAGCCAGGCAGCATATGACATATATTTGAGACCCTTTCTGACTCTTGGTGAGGTACCTTTGAGGTCTTTCTAACTGCTGCAGGTGCCAGGTAATGTACATCCCAAATGAGGCATTGTACTATATTATGGTCTGATAAAAGAACAGTATAGGGGCACAATGACCTTTGTTGACGTAGATGTGAATCCTTTCATGATACAGTGTCCAATATAGACAGTCTTCCTAGCCAAATTGGCGATGTGACTGTCACATAACAGGTTACTGTCCAATTGTGTCACTAGGTCCCTGATTACTCCTTCCATACATAATGGTTTACCACCTATGTGGTAATTTGTGTGTACCTTGTGTTGTATTTGGTGGTACATTCATACTGTCCACTGTCTTCAGGACAGTGGGGTGGGGTTCCTGTGAGTGAGAGTGTGGACTGTAGCATGCTACAGACTGTACAGCAGTCTTGCCTATGGTTAGTTGCACATGGGTGGACTGCAATGACGTAAGCATTGTCAGTTAACTGGACGTATAGGTGTCTGTGCTGAATATGGATACTCACCCTCCTTTTATGTTTTGTTCCAGGTTTTGTGGCCATAACACATGATATGTGGTATTACCTGGTAGTGCTGGTGTGCTGTCATGAGGCTTGCAGCAGGTTTCTATCACTGGACAGACATCAATGTTCTCCATACTGGGGAGGGCCTAAGGAGCATGCATATTGAGGTTTACACATCTGGCATTGATCAGCATTACCCTTCTGTTTCTTTCCAGTTTTGTTTTCTATGGTGGTGGGTTAGTCTTTTCAGCCTTGCCTACGAAAGGATCTCTGTAGGTTGCAAAAGCCTTAGGCAATATCCAGACACCCATGGGTAACAGGTGCAAGCCATCCCTGGAACAGCAGCATGTCTCACTATGGAGTCACCTATTACAACTGTATCAGGCATGTTGTTTCTCCTTCTGTCCTGTAACTGTTTGTCACACCAGCTTTGTGTACTATGTGTTACATGTGCTATGTCTGGAGGTTGTTTTATTGGGTGTCTGCTTTGGAGGCTTGTGTTGGTGTTGTGTGTTTGTAATTAGGGCCTCTGGGAATGTTTTTGTGTTTATGTGTTTGGTTTACAGTCGTTGTAGGTCTATGTGGGACTGTGCTTGTGGTGTATGTGGTTACCTTGACCTCCTGACTAGTTTTGACAGTACTGATTTGGGGGTGCTCAGGCTCCGGTTTGGCTACCTGGTTGCGTCTATCACATATATTTGTATTTATTGGGGTGAGTTGTTGTTGTGTCTGTACTTGGGACAGGTGTCACATTGCCTCTGGATTCACAGATTCTACTTGTTTTGCCTGGCCTTAGTGGATTGTATGTGTGGACACATTTTATTGACATACTAGTGATCACTGATTACTTCACTTTTTATGTTTGATCTATCATGTGGTAGCTTCCTCATTCTCTTCAATGGTTTAGTAATTGCTGGAGTCCAGCATGCCAGATGCCTGGGTGTATGGCATTGTGTCTTGTTGTTATTTGTGATTGCAGACTCCAAGCACTCTTGGCTGTGTTCATGGTATGCCTGTATAACATGTTCTGCAGTGTGTCCCATATTCTGGACTTGCACAGGGCCTTTCATGGATTCCACATTGGTTTGTAGGGGTGCAAGCTATGCTTTATAAATGTGTTTCACTGTGGTATTCTGGCCAGGGACTGGGGTCGGGATGTGTAACTACAGTGTGATTACTCTATGGCCTGGTCTTACCAGTGAGGGATACACTTCTCATCTTGACATCCAGTACACATATTTCTGATTATCACATCCAGTATGCTTACCCCTCTTGTGGAAGTGTTACATTTTGCATGTCCATTTTGTTTGATGGATTCTGGGAAATTGTCTACAAATGTGTTGGTGATAGTATAATACAAAGAGTATAGTGACAAACGTCTCAAAAGCTGACTTTACACTTCTTCAGACTGAGATGGTATCCTTTAAGCCCACTGGGCCAGTGGAAACCACAACACACAATGGTGACTCCTTCACAGACGCTTTCTACGGACATCTCCAAGAAAGCATGGACCATGCAATCACAAATAAAACCAAGACCCTCTCCACCAAGGGAAAGTGGCCTGTCTGGTGGACCCCAGCCATAAACAAACTGTATAACAAATGAAGGATACTAATGCAAGACAGAGCTAAATCCCCTAAAGGGAAGGCAGCTGTGATCAGCACTAGTAAAAAGCTACATTCTCTCATAAAGACATCCAAGGTCAACTTTGAGACAAAAATCACCAAAGACAATAAAGATAACCACAATGCCTTCTTCAGTTATGTCAGAAACCTGGGTGGGAACCCTCAGATATGCTCAGAGTTGGCACACAACAACATAAATTTCAGTGACCTGACAGATATTGGCAACATTCTGGCAGACAGGTTCAGTGCAATTTTCCCCCTCCCTCACCCCCAAAAGAAGATAGTTATCACAGCGGAATGTAACCTCACTGTCATCTCAGATGTCCATGTGAGAGCCGCACTCAGCAAAGACACAAACACAGCATCAATGGGACCTGATGGTATCCCCAGTTGCATGCTACGTGAACTCCAGAAGGAGCTAAACCCATATATACAAATGCTATTTAACCTTAGCCTTGCTACAGGATATGTACCTGAACACTGGCGTACAGCAACAGTGGTCCCACTCCACAAAGGAGATGCCTCCACAGACCCTGGGAACTACCACCACACAAGATTAGCCAGCCTTGTCTGCAAAGCTATGGAAAGAGTCATTATGGAGCTCTTAAACAGAGACATTGGTGACCTACAGACCCTTGATCCCACCCAGTTCAGCTTTGTACAGGGCAGATTCTGCCTTTTGCACCTAGTTGACTATTTTGAAACTGTCAGTAGGGCCATTGATGAGGGCTAAGCGGTCCACACAGCCTACCTGCACTTGGCTAAGGCCTTTGACACAATACCCCACTCAGGCATCATAGACAAGCTCAACAGCTGAAATATAAAACCATATATCACAGGATAGGTTGCAAAATGGCTAAGAAACAGAACCCATAAAGTCGACATTGCAGGTGCCTTGTCAGATTCAAAGCCAGTCAGAAGTGGTGTCCCACAAGGATCTGTCCTGGGACCCCTCTTATTTGGCATTTACTTTTCAGATGTGAAAGCAAACATAGGAGGGTTGTGGCTGACACAGTTTGCAGATGACTGCAACCTAGGCACCATAGTGAATACATCAGCCGGCACACACATCCTACAGAATGCCCTCACAAAAACAGATAGCTGGTGCCGGAATCATGGCCTGAAACTGAATGCAACTGATGTGTAGTCATCCCCTTTGGGAGGAACAAAGTACCCACAAATTAACACATAGACAGCAACCCACTGAGCACAGAAAACAAATCAGACACCTGGGGACCCATGTAGATAGTGACCTCTTGTTTGACACCCATGTTGCCAAAGTGGTTAGAAAGACTGTCTATCTTGCCCACCTTATCATGAAGGGTTTTCCATCCAGATCAAAGGAGGTCATTGTACCCCTATACTTCTCCCTTATCAGGCCCATGATTGAATACAAAGCCCCATTTGGTATGTACCTCACCCAGCACTTGCAACAGCTGAAGAGACCCCAAAAGTACCTTACCAAGAGGATCAAGGGTCTACAACACATGTCATATGCTTCCAGACTAAAGGAAATCCAGCTTTATTCAGTAGCATACCGCCTACTTACAGGTGACCTATGCCTGACATACAAGACCATGTCCAATCAGGATTTGGTGGACATGCTCCACTGCAAGCAATCCAAATCCACCAGAACCATGAGAGCTAAAGATTTGAACCTCAGCACATGCATGTATAGGACATGCTGGAGGGACAGAGTCATAACTCAGAGGCTTCTCACACTCTAGCACAGAATCCCAGTTCATGTTAGACAGAGTCCCTCACTGACTCTCTTCAAGAGAAATCTGGACAAGTGGATGTGAGATTGTAGGTTTACCCCAGGGGTCTTCCCTGTGTCACTACTAGACAGAGGCACAGTCAAGTTATTCGATTAAGTAAGGGGGTCATAATGTGTCACTACTAAGTCAGAGGCACAATATTCAGAATCTATTCTGTACACTTATTACCACTATAAGGGCGTGCCAATAGCCACATCACTATGGCTAGGCTTATAAATGCACTAGGGCAGATAGCCTAGTAGTAAACTATGAAACTATGAAACTATGGTGTATGTGTAGGTATTTTCAGTCAAGCAATATAATGTGGTTTGGGGGGCTTTATATCTTCATGTATTCCAACACAGGCCTGGTGCAGTTCCTGCTATTAGGACAGTGGTCTGCAGCAAGCTATATAGTAGTAGGCAGTTTTAGCCATTGGTATTTGACCATGGCTAATCCATGCTGCTTCTTGTTGTGGTACCAACATGGGGGTGTGGTTATTCATGACATTTATTGCTAGTCACCCTCGTTTTGTAGCTTGTTCCATGTTTTGCAGCTATACATCACTGTATGAGGTGTGACCTGGTAGTGTTAGGGTGCTGATGTGGGCTTTGACCCAGTTTTCTATTACAGCACTGATATCTACATTCTCTATACTGTGTGCATTTACACTGCACGCATCTTGCTGTTTATACTTCTGGCATTGGGTAGCATTACATCTAGGTTCCTATCCCTTGTGGTACCTATGAAGGTGGGTTTGTGTTTTTGTGGTTCATGATTGGTGAGGGTGGATGTTAGTCAGGGTCCTCAGGTGTGCATATGGTACATGGTGTTACATTACTTAACACATGGCATTCATGCCTCAGGTGGTGCTGCAGGACTGCCTCTGTTGGATGCACATACTACACTCCCTGTACATGTTTGGAAGCAGGTTGTGTCATGTTTGGCGTCCCTGTTACTATATGAGTGAGTCAGAGGGGGTATCAGTCCCAGTGGTCCTACTGAGCCAGTGTATGTGCTATGCGTTGCCTCTTTGCCAAGGCTAGGGCATACTGGGCATGCCTCCTTCTGCCTACTGGGGCAAGGTCAGGTTGTTCCTCCTCCGAGTCACCCTCTGCCTGTGGTGGCCTTGGCAATGGTGGGGGTATGTTTGGCCCAGCCCTATGCTGGTCCTGCTGCAGCTGTTTCCGCAGGATCATATTATGTAGCATAGCACATATCATGATCATTTGGGTACATGTAGTTGGTGTGTACTGCAAGGCTCCACCAGATGTGTCCAGACACCGGAACCGTGACTTGAGCGGCCCAAACACACGCTCTATGACATCACGTGTTTGTGCGTGTGCCTCATTATGGCGTTCCTGTTCAGGTGTGTGTGCATTTCTGATGGGTGTCATCAGCCACGGCTCAAGTGCATAACCTGCATCCCCCACTAGGTGTCCGTGTGGGAAGTCCCCACTGGCAAATGATTGGTACAGCTGCGTCAGATGCCAGATGTGGGAATCGTGGTAGCTCCCAGGGCAGCCAGAACACACATTCATTATTATGCCCTGGGCATCACACACGACCTGGCAGTTGATGGAGGGGAATCCCTTGCAGTTAATATAGGCTCTACCCTGCTCACTGGCTGGTGTTTTGATGCGTATGTGCGTGCAGTCTATTGCGCCCAGTACCTCAGGGTATCCCGCTATTTGCTGGAAGAGACGCATATTGCTGGCCAATACCTCACGGGCATTGGGGAAATATACATGATCACCGACATGTTCTGACATGGCATCCAGGAACTGGTGCAGTACCCTGGAGGCTGATGCCTGTGATATCCCCACCATATCACCAGTTGGTCTCTGGAAGGTACCTGTTGCTAGTATTCTTAGGCCAACACATACCTTGGTTTCCACTGGGATTGGTTCCCCTCTGTTGGTTCTGTGTGTGAGACTTGGCCTGCACAGCTCAACAATTTGCTGCAGAAGGTCTCTGTCCACTCTGTAGCACTCTACTATCTCCAGCTCATGTAACCCATGGTAGGTGACCCTGGGCCTGTATACTCTTCTCCTTCTCCTCACTCTGGGTTGTCTGTCATCATCTGCATTGTCACCACCCTCAGCAATTCGCCTATGCTAGATTATAACAGCTATGGCAGCCCCTAGCATTTCTGCTCTGAGTTCAGCTTTTTCAGTTTTCAATTCTGATAGCTTACTCCTTTCTTGCAGTATCTCTTGAGAGAAACACCCTGCACTGCTGTTTGCAGTGTTTTAAGTGCTGGGTTGGGCTTCTAGTCTGCCTGTGTAATTGCCTGCTTCTAATTGTTATCACCAATTAACTCCAGCAGTATCCTCTGGCAGCTTCCTTGTATTCTGGTTGTTTCCTTTTTCCTCTCTGTTTCCTCAGGGGGAGCAATGTGCACACCAGCTTAAGCACGCTCACAGTTACTTAAACGCGCGCACACATCCTTACACGGTTTGGACTTGGCTGATTCATGGTAAAATGCGCGCACATTGCCTTATACACGTGCACGCCCACGCAAACCGTTGTAAACGGTTTGCAACACGCTCCCACATGTTGAACCTGCCTTACTCGCGCACACACACGCGCATGCACGTATATCAAGAAAGTTTGAGTGTAGGGATAGTGTGCACCCTCTATTTCTTGACTTTCCTAGTGTTCTGTTGGGACACACCTCTCTCCCTGATGTCTGTCTGTCATCTGTCACGTTACACTGTCCTCCAATGTGATACATTTACTTCTATCATTCCCCCTCGTGATGTCACCTACCTCTTACTCTATTCCTCCCCCTTCTGTAACTCTTACACTACTCGGAAAGTGCTCATTACCTATGTGGCAGTGTGATTCAGTATAGTAACCTTCATTTACATAGGATTGCTTAGTAATGTTTAGTTACATCTCTTACACTGAGCTTCCCCCCCTTGGCAACCACTACACGGTGGCCATATTGTTTTTGGTCTGCTAGTCCCTGCATTGTCATTCCATGTAATACATAAAACCCACAATTGTGAGCTTATAAGCTTCGGTTTTTACTTTTGAGCAGTGCACCCTGTTTGCGCGGGTGTGCGCTGCAGTTAAACATCAAAATCCCCTGAAAAAAAAAGTTATTTTAAATAATTTTGCATCATTTTCTAATGTCAATGGCCACATATTTGGCCATTGGCATGCTAGATGACACATATGCACCCTTTATTTGGAGCTGACATAGCTCCATTGTCAATTTAGCAGAAATGTATTCAGTTGTCAGCTGAGTACATTTCTGCAGCTAAAACGTCCGTTACACAGACTGGTTTGGGCTTCCTGGATCGCTCAAATACCTCATTTGCATATCTTTGAGCTGCAAATGAGGTATTGAGCATTTCCACGCCCAGTCCATGTAAGAGACATTTTAGCTGTCTCTTACACGGAGGTTTGGGCTGTTCCTGGATCGGGAGGCTTACACGGAGGCGTACACTACTCTTAAACTCCGTGTAAGCCTTCGTGAATCCGCCCAATAATCTTTAAATTTCAGTTGTTGGTGTGAAAAAATCCTTTGTTATGCACAAAATGGGTAAAAGAAAAGAGTGCGGTTTTGCCATTTATCTTTTCGATATTATGGGTTTTGACTTTGTTAGACAGCGATGATTTGGGTGATTATTTCAACATTACAAGATTCGATAATGTTAGTTTGTGATATTGTGGGCTTGCGACGTTATGGTGTTGATGTTTAGCAATTCGATGAAATGGTAATTTGATCATATCAAGTGGAACCGTCTTTCTTTATAGCCACTTGTATTGTCAGGAAGCAGACTAGTCTAGTTTAGGTTTCTGACCCAAGAAATCCCAAGGAGGGCAAGTAAAAGTGAAAAGACCAGTCAGAAGGACCACTGATCAGTGGAACTATCTCTTACTCCTGGTTGTATTGTTAATGTTTTTTTGTTTGTCAGCAGCAAATTGCCCTAGTGGAGCTATGCTAGAAATTGTGATCAAATCAGAAAGAAAAAACTTCACAAGCCTCAATCCATGTTGTAAAGTCTTAATTATTTTCTTGAGGGACAGATGAGTGTTGTTATATACATGACTATTATAGGCAAGTGCAGTTACATTTATAACAGCCAAGCTGTTTCTGGGTGGGTGTAGATGGATAGGAACTGCTTCTGGATGGAGAGCCAAGACACTGGACCAAGGGTAAGCCCTCCCCATGCTCATGGATTGGATGCTAGATAGCTGTCACAGAAGGGGTCATTCCAGCCTGTCTTCACCTCCCTTCTTTAAAGAAATGTTTCCATGTAATATTGCCCAGACTAGGAACCTCCACAGAAGTAAAGAGATCCAAACACTTAATAGTCTGTATACTGATCTGAAGTGCTTTTGTGCCAACTTCATCAGATCTGTACTTAATTATAAAGACATATACTATCAGAATAAAAAGTATAAAAATAAAGAAATATAAAAAAATCCACATATTATAAATAATGTTAGTCTTTCTATTGGAACTGTGACTGTGTAATTGCCTGCTTCTAACTGTTATCACCAATTAACTCCAGCAGTATCCTCTGGCAGCTTCCTTGTATTCTGGTTGTTTCCTTTTTCCTCTCTGTTTCCTCAGGGGGAGCAATGTGCACACCAGCTTAAGTACGCTCACAGTTACTTAAACGCGCGCACACATCCTTACACGGTTTGGACTTGGTTGATTCATGGTAAAACGTGCGCACATTGCCTTATACACGTGCACGCCCGCGCAAACCATTGTAAATGGTTTACAACATGCTCCCACATGTTGATCCTGCCTTACACACGCGCACACCCACGCATGCACGTATATCAAGAAAGTTTGAGTGTAGGGATAGTGTGTACCCTCTATTTCTTGACTTTCCTAGTGTTCTGTTGGGACACACCTCTCTCTCTGATGTCTGTCTGTCATCTGTCACATTACACTGCCCTCCAATGTGATACATTTACTTCTATCATTCCCCCTCGTGATGTCACCTACCTCTTACTCTATTCCTCCCCCTTCTGTAACTCTTACACTACTCGGAAAGTGCTCATTACCTATGTGGCAGTGTGATTCAGTAAAGTAACCCTCATTTACAAAGGATTGCCTAGTAATGTTTAGTTACATCTCTTACACTGAGCTTCCCCCCCCCTGGCAACCACTACACGGTGGCCATATTGTTTTTGGTCTGCTAGTCCCTGCATTGTCATTCCATGTAATACATAAAACCCACAATTGTGAGCTTATAAGCTTCGGTTTTTACTTTTGAGCAGTGCACCCCGTTTGCGCGGGTGTGCACTGCAGTTAAACATCAAAATCCCCCCAAAAAAAAAAGTTATTTTAAATAATTTTGCATCATTTTTTAATGTCAATGGCCACATATTTGGCCATTGGCATGCTAGATGACACATATGCACCCTTTATTTGGAGCTGACATAGCTCTGTTGTCAATTTTGCAGAAATGTACTCAGTTGTCAGCTGAGTATATTTCTGCAGCTAAAACGTCCGTTACACGGACTGGTTTGGGCTTCCTGGATCGCTCAAATACCTCATTTGCATATCTTTGAGCTGCAAATGAGGTATTGAGCATTTCTACGCCCAGTCCGTGTAAGAGACATTTTAGCTGCCTCTTACACGGAGGTTTGGGCTGTTCCTGGATCGGAAGGCTTACACGGAGGCTTACACTACTCTTAAACTCCGTGTAAGCCTTCGTGAATCCGCCCAATAATCTTTAAATTTCAATTGTTGGTGTGAAAAAATCCTTTGTTATGCACAAAATGGGTAAAAGAAAAGAGTGCGGTTTTGCCATTTATCTTTTCGATATTATGGGTTTTGACTTTGTTAGACAGCGATGATTTGGGTGATTATTTCAACATTACAAGATTCGATAATGTTAGTTTGTGATATTGTGGGCTTGCGACGTTATGGTGTTGATGTTTAGCAATTCGATGAAATGGTAATGTGATCATATCAAGTGGAACCGTCTTTCTTTATAGCCACTTGTATTGTCAGGGAGCAGACTAGTCTAGTTTAGGTTTCTGACCCAAGAAATCCCAAGGAGGGCAAGTAAAAGTGAAAAGACCAGTCAGAAGGACCACTGATCAGTGGAAATATCTCTTACTCCTGGTTGTATTGTTAAGGTTTTCTTGTTTGTCAGCAGCAAATTGCCCTAGTGGAGCTATGCTAGAAATTGTGATCAAATCAGAAAGAAAAAACTTCACAAGCCTCAATCCATGTTGTAAAGTCTTAATTATTTTCTTGAGGGACAGATGAGTGTTGTTATATACATGACTATTATAGGCAAGTGCAGTTACATTTATAACAGCCAAGCTGTTTCTGGGTGGGTGTAGATGGATAGGAACTGCTTCTGGATGGAGAGCCAAGACACTGGACCAAGGGTAAGCCCTCCCCATGCTCATGGATTGGATGCTAGATAGCTGTCACAGAAGGGGTCATTCCAGCCTGTCTTCACCTCCCTTCTTTAAAGAAATGTTTCCATGTAATATTGCCCAGACTAGGAACCTCCACAGAAGTAAAGAGATCCAAACACTTAATAGTCTGTATACTGATCTGAAGTGCTTTTGTGCCAACTTCATCAGATCTGTACTTAATTATAAAGACATATACTATCAGAATAAAAAGTATAAAAATAAAGAAATATAAAAAATCCACATATTATAAATAATGTTTGTCTTTCTATTGGAACTGTGACTCTGTATTTATTTTTTTGAGAAAACAGATAAATAATCAATTTATGTTTGTGTTAAATAGACTTGGGTGTTTTAAGACTTGCCGTCACTGCCTAGCACTTACCACCAATTTATTTTTGTTCATTAACATTATCTGTTCGCACACACACCTTTCCATAAAGGTGGAGTCAATGTTCCAATAGAAAGGCTAAAATGATATATGATATGGAAGATTTTTATATATTTCTTTATTATATTTTTTACTTTTTTATTCTGATATTATATATCTTTATAATTACTGACAGATCGGATTAAGTAGGCATAAAGGTGCCCAGAGCAGTATTATGGACAATGTGTTTAAATCTTTTTACTTCTCTGGAGGTTCCTCAACTGGATCATATTACTTGGAAAACATTCCTTAAAGGAGGGAGGTAGAGAAAGACTGGAACATCCCCTCCTATGATCCATCCAGCATCCAATCAACAGGCATGGTGAAGGCTCACCAACGGACCAGCCTCCTTGCCTCACCAACTAGAAGTTCCCAGCCTATCT
The DNA here is from genome assembly GCF_019279795.1 of Protopterus annectens. Lineage (NCBI taxonomy): Eukaryota > Metazoa > Chordata > Ceratodontiformes > Protopteridae > Protopterus > Protopterus annectens. Next base: position 1,404,360,746 of record NC_056743.1, on the reverse strand, counting down.
CTACCCACACCCAAACAGCTTGGCTTGTATAAATGTAACTGCACTTGCCTGAAAATAGTCAAATATACCGCAGCACTCACCTGTTCCATAATAAAGGAACTGAGATTTTACAACTTGGATGGAGGCTTCTGGAGTTTTTCCTTCTTTCTGATGTGAGCATGTTCTGTTTTCTAGCATAAACACAGGGAGGTGATTTTCTGGTGACCACCAGGACAACCTGAACACTACAGTCAGGAGAAATATATATGTATGTATTTCTTTAGCAGTGATTATTCTTGACCCACATTACCTTTTCTCAGATTCAGCCCAAGAGTACTGTCTAGTTAACGGACATGTTCAGAGTTACATGGTAGGCAAATTTAGGATGATGGACTCAAACATTGCACCTCAGGAAGCAGTTTATTAACAGCACATAGCCTTAGCCCTTTGCACTTACTCCTGATGACAGGAAAGGTGATAATGTGTTTGTGAAATGGATTCAAGACATGCACTCTGGAAGGAAATTTGTTGGATAATTTCTTAAACAGATTAAAAACATTGTAATGATCGGTGACTTGATCATAAATCTTTGTAATATGTGGGAAGTTTTAACTGCCTCAGAATAATACAGGTTAAATCAACATGTAGGTGTAGGAAGTTTAGGACAGCTTTAAAAGCTGCCACACATTTGGTACTGCCATATTTATGGATAGAGGAATAGTGCATCCCTTATCAATCAACACCATTAAATGCCCTGACACTATTCTCTGTCATACTTTTTCATGTAGCAGCATGCTGTGTGTTGCAGCTTCCAAGAATGTCTTTAGGTTTATGATATAGTTTTGTGGTGTTGTCCTCTGTGTATCGGCACAAACAGTACAAATAGCAAGTTTTGTACATATTAATGTTTTTAAAACTCAAAGGAGTGTGATATGGTCATTGATCATACTCAATTTACTATGTGTTAGAGATATGGATGACAAGAAATTCATCTCAAGAGTGGAGTGAATTGAAGCTTGAGAGATGAATCTCGATATCCACATCGAGAATATGTAATAAGTATTTATGATCAGAGAGACTGGCTCATAATTCTTTGTAATATGTGGAGCTATATCTCCTCCATGGATTACCAGTTACAGCATGAATTTTATGCAGATTTAAAAGTCATAACACACATATTGAAGCCACACAGACAGTAGATGGAAACAGTGTCCATCAGATGAAACAACAGATTTAGAAGCTTTTAAACATTTCAATGTACCAAAATGATGTATATGTTTGTGTACACACACACACTATATATATATATATATATATATATATATATATATATATATATATATAGATGTGGGAGGGGTGAAAGAAAGACAATGACATCTATAACAGCTTTTAAACTTTGGACACTGTTCCGACATGGCAGCTGTTATACTCTGGTATGAGACTAGAACTTAGAGTTGAAAGTTGCTTAGTGAAACATTAAATACCTTTCTTAACTTAGAAAGGTGCTTAATAAAATGATCTTTCTCCTGAAGTCAGAGTACAATTGCAGTGTTCCAACAAGCTTGTTGTAGCATGTTTTTTTTTAATATGGACCTCTATGACATGGCATTTCTTTCTTTGATTTCAGAGGTTAATCAGTGCACTAAATATATTACACACACACACACACACACACACACAAATGTGTATATATATATATATATATATATATATATATATATATATATAGGTTCATAGGTTCATAGGTGTGTACTAGGCTAATGGCCCTGGAGTCTTTACAAGCCTAGCCCATAGGATTACCCTGGCATCATGCCACCCGACCTTAGTTTCCAGTGCCTCGGTCGAGTAGAGCCATTGGAGTGATCCCCAGGGTGAATTTTCTATTTCCCATCCACTCATCAAGATTTCTCTTGAAGAGGGCGAGTGAGGTGCTCTGTTTGACATGTATGGGAAGTCTATTCCATAGCATGGGCAGTCTCTGGGTTATGAATGTATGAGTTAATTCTATTCCCTCTCCAAGTGTCTGCTCCTACCGTCTCTTTTTTTCTCATCCTTGGAGCATGTTCTCTGCTCCGAATGCTGCTGTATATGACATCTCACCCTTCCCCTAACACTGCTTCTTCTATTCTGCTCTATTCCCTTTACCTCTCCCTTACCCCTTCTATTCTTCTGAACCATCTTACTCAGACTTTGTATATATACTTCTCTGATACACTATTATTAACTGATAGGCACTCTACCCTAGGGTTCAAGCCATGTTATAGCTCTGTTTGCTCTAATGTCCTATAAAGTACAATATAATTATTCAGTGCCCTCTCTTTTTTTATTCATCTACACAACTGACCCTATGGGTTCTATACCTTTATCTGTTTGGCCCATTCATTCCTTCTGAGGGACTAGGACTGGGCCTCTTGAGTGAGGTCACCAAGCCCCCTCCAACACGGTTATCACTATGTCCCTAGCTAGGTGAGAGTCCTGGTACCTACTTGCTCCTTCCACTGAGCTCAGCAGCTATCCTATTCAAGGTGATGGTTGAGACCCTTCCCTCCCTGAAGTAAAAGTCATAGAGCTCATTCACTCCACAGGCTGAGATCACCAAAACTCTCTCTTCTGGGGTGGCGGGTAGTTAGTTGATTAGGTGGATCTGCCATCCTACCTCCTGTAACTCCTAACCCATTCATGAGTTCCAGTGAGCTCTACAATAGCTTCTAACTTTGGGCAAGTGTGTGAGCCTTCACATGCATGCATGCTGTTAAGTGCCTAGTATCATGTGCCAGCCTTTGCTCAACAGACATGTGCTCCATAAGTGTAACACCTAAGGATCCCCTGGGAGTGGCCCTAGCAGCATGCCACAATACTATTCCTCCTCCCAGGTTAGAGGAACCAATGATAATAACTCACTGCCATTCTCCTTAACCTGCCTCCTCCATTACCTGTCTTGCTAATCAGACAATGGTCATCTAGGTCTCAAGGCTTCATCCTTCTGTGCCCCAGGGCCAGGTGTATTCAATGTCCTCTCTTGGTAGACATTGAACTTGAAGTGCTTTACTTTGTTATCAGACAATGGTCATCTAGGTCTCAAGGCTTCATCCTTCTGTGCCCCAGGGCCAGGTGTATTCAATGTCCTCTCTTGGTAGACATTGAACTTGAAGTGCTTTACTTTTTTATCAGACAATGGTCATCTAGGTCTCAAGGCTTCATCCTTCTGTGCCCCAGGGTTAGGTGTATTCAATGTCCTCTCTTGGTAGACATTGAATTTGAAGTGCTTTACTTTGTTATCAGACAATGGTCATCTAGGTCTCAAGGCTTCATCCTTCTGTGCCCCAGGGCCAGGTGTATTCAATGTCCTCTCTTGGTAGACATTGAACTTGAAGTGCTTTACTTTGTTATCAGACAATGGTCATCTAGGTCTCAAGGCTTCATCCTTCTGTGCCCCAGGGCCAGGTGTATTCAATGTCCTCTCTTGGTCGACATTGAACTTGAAGTGCTTTACTTTGTTATCAGACAATGGTCATCTAGGTCTCAAGGCTTCATCCTTCTGTGCCCCAGGGCCAGGTGTATTCAATGTCCTCTCTTGGTAGACATTGAACTTGAAGTGCTTTACTTTGTTATCAGACAATGGTCATCTAGGTCTCAAGGCTTCATCCTTCTGTGCCCCAGGGCCAGGTGTATTCAATGTCCTCTCTTGGTAGACATTGAACTTGAAGTGCTTTACTTTGTTATCAGACAATGGTCATCTAGGTCTCAAGGCTTCATCCTTCTGTGCCCCAGGGCCAGGTGTATTCAATGTCCTCTCTTGGTAGACATTGAACTTGAAGTGCTTTACTTTGTTATCAGACAATGGTCATCTAGGTCTCAAGGCTTCATCCTTCTGTGCCCCAGGGCCAGGTGTATTCAATGTCCTCTCTTGGTCGACATTGAACTTGAAGTGCTTTACTTTGTTATCAGACAATGGTCATCTAGGTCTCAAGGCTTCATCCTTCTGTGCCCCAGGGCCAGGTGTATTCAATGTCCTCTCTTGGTAGACATTGAACTTGAAGTGCTTTTCTTTGTTATCAGACAATGGTCATCTAGGTCTCAAGGCTTCATCCTTCTGTGCCCCAGGGCCAGGTGTATTCAATGTCCTCTCTTGGTAGACATTGAACTTGAAGTGCTTTACTTTGCTAACTTGTTATTTCATTATCTTTTGCTTCTCTTTCTTGCTTTTAATGTCTGGTTTTGCCTTCATTACAATTCATATTATCCTGGTATCGTCATTAAAATTAAAATATGCCTGGTTGCTAATTTCACAAGTTACAAGATGTTGGTGCATGCATCTGTATTAATTTTGGTCTGACGCTATATATTTTCTTTATATCTTTGTACAATCTCTCTATACCTTAAATATCTGAATCAACCCAGCCCCTAAGCTAACAAGCAAACGGACAAATAAAATATATCTTCTTGTTTTTCATGATATCTGTTTTTATCTGAAAACTGGCACCTATTTGAACTCTCTAGATTCCCTAGAGGGTAGAGTCTCTAAGCTCCTCTAGTTTTTCTTATATGGCTCCTGCTTCACACCATGCATAATTTTGTCGTCATAATCTTCAGAACTACTTCTGTTCTTGCTATGTGCTTACAATGAAGTGGACTTCAGAAATGCACAAAATTCTCCAGATGAGGTCTTTTACAAAAATATCTATGACTAAACACTGAGTATACTTTCATCAGAACTAGTTGGACAAATGGAGCTTTTATCCCCAGACCTCCACTGAAAATGGGTAATACCTAGTCGAACTTTCCTGGTAAACAAAGACAGTAAATAAATAACTAACTAAATAGTTCCACCGGAAAAAAAACAAGCAGTCCATGATGACGTTTGTAAAAAACAATGAAGCTGATCCATTAAAATTAACATATAATCAAATATTAGATCTAAATTCTGGACAAAAGTATTTTCATTGTTGGATAAACATATAAACAATGCTTCTTTCTTTCTTTCATTTGTTTGTTTGTTTATTTATTTGAATTTGTTAACCAGGATAGATAACTAATTACAAATGACCAATTTCAGTCTTAACCCAAGGAAAAGAACAGCAATAAAATTAAATTATACAATTCTGATAGAGTGTCAATGCAATACAATGTGTACAACAAAGTTAGAGTAATGCAATGATAAGGTAAATGTAGTTCAACATCCAGTATGTGAAATTCTGTACAATAAACAGCTGATTGAGTGAAATGAGCTTATGCATTATAAATAAACTGCATGCAGTATTTACAAGAGAGTCAAATCTTAAGGTAATTGTGATATGCAGATAGAGGGATATAGATACTTGTCATATCAGCATTACACAAATGTGTATCATTTGTAAACTGAGGTTAAATAAAGAAATATAAAGGATGACAAACTGTATATAATGTATAGCTTTATGGCATAATAGTAAATATTTATTTTAAGTATTCTAATCTTTAATAATATAGCTGAGATATGTTTATGTTCATCTTTTGAATATGACTGCAATATATTGAAATATGAAAGAATTCTAAGTATAAATAAAATATCTGCACTGGTTGTACTGATATTAAAAATCTTTTGCCTCAACTAATAAATAAAAGTGAGAAAATGGTCAACACTGGACATCATCAGTTGCAACAAAAACTATAAAACAGAGTTTTTGCAAGGGGCAAACCCTTCTGTAGCCCTTACCCCCTCATCTGTAAATATACTAACTCAGAGATTTCACAATATTGGGAGAGTCCTCCTCCCCCACTGTTCCATGATCTTACTTTATTCAAAGGACAATTTTGAATAAATATGTGAATCAATGAAAAACTGTTGTGTCTCAGTTTATCAAAATGCTTATCAAGGAACAGCAAGACTCCCTTACAAACTGATGGTATAAAAAAGATAATTATTTCTTGATTTCTTGTTATGGAGAAGTGCTTTTTCTTATGAATCCTGGTTTTCAACAATCCATCTGTGCTGCTATGTCACATTGCTTACTTAACTTCAAATGATATGATTACTTACAGATGCTTTTTGATAATTTGCTATACCTGCTGTTTCAGTTCTGATTCTTTACCTATTTCTGGGCTTCTGCATGCCATATCACAGAAACACGTTCAGCAATTCCTTTCAGATCATGTCAAATCTCTTCCCATCCTTCCTACACCAAAATCTATATCAACCATGTAAATTACAAAATGTATGTATTTACTTCTAGATAGTCTGCAGACAGGGCATAGCACTCTAGTTGCAGCTGTGCAACTATGGAATTCATGTGTATAAGTAAGAAGATGTGGGGCCAGAATCCCTCACATAAAGGGTGTACTTTTAGTAAATTAGGGTGTGGGATGTATTATGATATATATATATATATATATATATATATATATATATATATATATCATGACTAGTTCACCTTTGTCTGTTTTTACTGTAAGACATGGAAAATTGTCGTCTTTTTTTTTTTTGCTGTAAGAGATGGAAAATTGCCAGACCATATGCTATTTAGGTACAGATAATGCATTTAGACCCTTTTTTCCTGTTTCTGCTGCAAGGCAAGGAAAGATTGCTAGTGTTCTAGGCTGATGTAGGCATTAAATTAGATGTTTCTCAGATTGGCTGCTGACTTTAAATTTGTGGTCTTATGTTTCACAGAATGGCTTAGTGCTGTATTTAGCTAGATTACATTCTGCTTCACATAGCTGCTATAATTGATAACTGGATTTGACATGCTTTTAGCTGAGTTAAACTTTTCCATTTCCAGCCAGCTTTGCTATGCACAGCAGTAGTATACCCCTGCAGTCTATAGTCACAAGTAATTGTTTTTAAACTAATATAGATCTCCTTGACCCCTAACCTACCATTCTCTGTACTTACTTTGCCCCTCTGACCACTAATTTTTGCATCATAGCAAAAGGCTGTTGTAAGTGAAGCAGTGCTATGGGCTATGTGGGCTGTGTGCTGCTGCTGTTATTATTTATAATAGCAATGCTTGTTCTTAGTGTTATTTTCTGCTGCATTGTAGGGCTGCACTACATAGAGCTACACGCATGATCCTATTACACAGAGGTACATGCATGATCCTACTAATCCATTATACATAGTAGCTAGTGAGTATTTGTTCTTCTTTCACTAATAATTCGGGTTATCTGATATCTGACCTTCAAATGCCTGCATTTAGGGTGGCAGCCCAAAACTATACACAAACAAGTATGCACCCAAGCTTGTTTCCCTGTGTCATTCAGATGTTACTTTTTTGGCACCTATTCCTGTAACCCAAGTCATGACTGGCATAATATTTGCTAAGTTTTGTGACACCCATGCCTATCACTTGTGTCACTCCTTGCCATAGAGTACTGAGAACATTGTTTCTGTTTGTTTTTATTTTAACTGTGCTACTCTTCGGCATGGTATCAGCTACCATTGCTATATTCTGTCAGTGAAGTCCCTTAACTACCATTGCTGTATAATAGCAAACATACTACCCAGAACCTTATGTACTTATCTCCCAATCTAAATTTGAGACACCATGGGACCACAGTCTTCCAGTGCCCCTTCTGTTGCCAGGTTTCTAGCATTAGACACTTTAAGGCAGTGTAGAAGCCACCTCATGCTCATGGACAATCCCTTATTGTTACTAGGCACTGAGTCTACTTGTGAGATGTGTAGATAGATACCTAAACTGCATGCAAACCTCTCACGTCCCTCATGTACCATGACAAGTTCATAGACAAGTTCATAGGTTCATAGGAGGTTACGAGGCTAACGGTCTAGAGCCTTTACAAGCCTAGCCATGTAAAAACTGGTATACCCTAATTGACCATAATTAGATGGTTGTTGCTTTCAGAGTAATTCTATGATCAGCACAGGCATAGGTGCCACCCTGGGGTGAATTACAGTTACCCATCCAATTGTCAAGGTTGCACTTAAATAGGGTCATTGAGGAGCTCTGCTTCACATGAAATGGGATCTTCTTACAGAGGAGCAGCAGTCTCTGGGAGACATATCTATCTGTCCCACATGTTCTGTTAATGTCATAGGGTAGGTTGAGATCCTTGGAGCCAGTGACTCTTGTCCCATTTAATTTGTGGATATGCAGCATTTCAGTTAGGGTAGGGTCAGAAACTGCTCTGTAGGCCAGGCACAGGTCACCTCTCAGCAGCTTGTATGTTACAGAGTACAGTGACAGGGCTTTCAGTCTTTCCATGCATGTCATGTTTTGGAGACCCTGAATTCTCTTGGTTAGAAACCTCTGTCATCTCTCCAGCTGCTACAGGTGTCTGGTCAGGTACATACAGAAGGGAGCATTGTACTCAATTAGTGGAGTTAAGCCATCCTTGGTCTTGGATGTGATGCCCTTATTTATGAGATGTGCAGTGTAGAAGGCTTTCCTTACTACTATGGACACATTGTGATTGAAGTTTAGATTGCTATCAACCTGTGTTCCCATGCCCCACACCACTGGGTTTGAGTTTAGAAGAGTGCTATCTATATTGTAATTAGCAGGGGATACTTCTTTGCCAAAGGGGATAATGAGGCATTTTTTTGTGTTTAGTTTTAGCCTGTGGCTTTGACACCAATAATTTGCCTGTGTCAGTCCCTTCTGTAATATGTTGACATCATTTGTGGACTCTGAGATTGCGCCCAGTTTACGATCATCTGTAGACTTGGTAAGCCATAAGGCCATCTACTTTTGCCTGGGCTTCAGAGAAATAGATTTCAAAAAGTAGAGGGCTCAGTACAGATCCTTGTAGTATACTACTGGTAACTGGTCTACTGGTGGAAGTGGACTCCTCAAATTTGACAGTGTGCATTCTATCAGTGGGCCAGTTGACTACCAATCTAGTGATGTATGAGTTAATCCCCAGCTGGGAGAGTTTCTCAATTATCCTTGAGTGAGGAATTCTGCCAAATGCCTTGGCTAAATCAACATAGGCAGTATGTATTGCTTTCCCCTCATCGAGGGCTTTGGTGACATTCTCAAAGAAATCCACCAGGTTTAATAAGCAAAATCTACTCTTGACAAAACCAAACTGGGTCGGGTCAAGAGTTTAAAGGTTGCCTATGTCCTGGTTGATAAGGTCCATGATGATTCTTTCCATGGCCTTACAGATAAGTCTGGTCAGGCTAATGAGTCTATAGCTCCAGGGTTGGTTGATTGACTCCCTTTGTGCAAGGGGATTACTGTTGTTGTTCTCCACTCTACTTGCACAAAACCAGTGCTCAGGCTGTGAGTAAAGAGAGTGCTAAGTGGTTCCACTAGCTCTCATTTTAGATTGTTAGTAAGCAGCCTGGGATGTTATCTGGTTACATAGTGGCTGTATCTTTCACCTTGGAGAGAACTTGTATTACCTGTTCTTTGGAGATACTTAATAGAGGACTGGTGTCAATAATGCTATGGGGTATGGCTGGTGGGGACATAGGGGTGAAGCTATTGCCAAATCTATTAACTAGCAGGTTGGAAATTTCTTCAGGTTCAGTATGAGTGGTACAGTCCAGTATAAGTTTGGCACAGAACTGGGCATTCCTGTTCAAGTTTTGGCTGTAGGTAAAGAAATCCTTATGACTGTCTTTAACTAGGGATTCTAATTTAGTTTTGTAAGTAGCTTAAAAGAACTTTGTGATTTGCTATTTAAGCTGTGGATGGTAATCTTCCTCTGTTGAGTAAGTTCCCTTTTGTTCTTAGATATCAGTTTCTTTTGTTATATAACTTATTTATACTTGCAGTCCACCAGGGTGGCTTGTTTTTTGAGAGGACCAGGTTTTAATCCTGCCAGGTACAGCCGAGTCAATACACTTGTTTGAGTGGCTATATAGGGCATTTGTGTATTCCCCTGCATAGGAGTCATTGTTGGCTGAGTTAGCAGGGGCTTTGAAACCTTTCTGTGGACGTTGCAGTGGTTGCATTGTTGCCTCACAGCAAGAAGTTGTGAAGTCTTCATGTCCTCCCTGTGTTCATTTGGGCTTCCTCCAGGTGCTTCGGTTTCCTCTCATGTTACAAAGACATGCATCTAGAACATTTCTCCCCAGGCCTTCGCTGAAAATTGGCTTTGTTCCAAGTCAGACTTTCCCGGTAAACAAATGTTAAATAAATCAATTTTCTACCATCACTTAGAAGGCTATAGTTTGTTTTGGAGAAAATGTTCAAGTTTTTGCTCCTATGGGGGTGTCAGGTCTGATCTTTGCTTCAAATGAGACAGGTTTATGGTCTGACTTAACCAGCGAGGGAAACACGTTGGGGTAGTGCAGTAACCCCCATACTGGTGAGTACTAGGTCTAGGACATTTGAGCCCCTTGTGGTGGTGCAGACAAACTCTTCCAGGACATTTGAATTAACAAAGTCCAGGAACCTCAGAACAATCGTGTTTGTGCTCATGTAAGTCAACCAGTCAATGGACAGGTACTTGAAGTCTCCCATAACTGAGGTCTTTGGCTGTATATTGAGCAATTCTAGGAAGTACAGGTAGGTGATGTGTTTCTCTTGGTTCATGGTGGGGAACCTGTAGATAGCTTTGATGTGCTTGGATATTTTATCTATAGTTACTTGGACCTGGAGTAGCACAAGAGAGTTGTACTGTTTCATCAGTCTCGAGGTGTATTTGGATTTAATGAAAATGGTTACACCTCCACTTTTGGCTCCTTAACACTCATTTTGGGGTCTGAATGTGTGAAAGGCATTGTAGCCTCCTATGGCTGGGATGCTCTCTGCAGCCTTGAACAAAGTCTCAGTGACTTCACAGACATCAGCATCTTCCAAGGTGAGGAGTGCTTCCAGGGAGTACAGTTTACTGTTTAGGCTCCCAGCATTAAGCAGCATGACGTTGAGTTTGTCTCTAGTGGATTTTTTTATGTTGGATGTTTTGTTATTTTGACATAACCTTAAAAAGGCACTGTGGGGGAGGCAAGGGTCTTTCCCAGCTAATGAAAGCCTTGAGGAGACAGGTGAAGGCCATCCATGTTGACCATGTCTTCCCAGGCTGACAGATACGGGATCCCCTTAGAGTGTCACAGTAGAAGCTAAGCCAATTGTTGAAACCAATCATTTTTTTTCTCTGTACTGTGGCATCATCCTAGGTGAAAGTAAAATGCTGCTTTGGGCTAGGGACATACCCGTCTGGAATACACAATCTGAGAGTTCTATCATGTCTCTCTTCATATACTCCAGAGAGGTACGTCTCAAGTCAATCACCCTCACATGCACTATGACAGACTCATAATAGCAATTGTTACTGAGTGATTTGAGTGCATGCGTGACTTGATGGATCCTTGCCCCTGACAGACAGCTGAGTGTGACCTTCTCTTTGTCCAACCCGGTGAGGGGGGCATTTGTGTCTCTCACTATTGAGTCGCCTATGACCAGGACATTTGGTTTTGAAGTGCACTGCCTTCGGAGCTTAATTGTTGAGACATTGATATGTGTGTTGTTATATGTAATGGTAGAGTCTGTTCGTGTATCAGTATGTGTGGGTTGTTTGAGGTTGGGAGGTCTCTGGTCTTTTGGTAGGCTCTCGGTGAGCAACCTTGCATATGTGGGTTTATGCGTCTTGACTTTATCTTATGTAAGAGGAGAGGTGTGTGTGTGCTGGAAACCTGTTTGATGTCTTGTTTATTGTTACATGCGAGGACTGATTCACGTTTCATAATATAGTTACATCTCTCACATACTGTATTTGTTTGTTTTAGGAGCAGGTGGTTGTCAGTATATATGAGACAATTGCTACATTGCCTTAGTATGTCCATGTCAATTAGGCTGACTGAAGAAATATTGGGAAACTGACTGCCCATAGTGGCAGGTAAGTCCTAAGTACTAGTTTTTGAGAGGGCAAATTAGAGCAGTTATTGCTCTGGGATTAACAAAGGGAGTTAATTCTGTTGAAGATCAGGGATGAAAAGTGGGGTGATGCTGCTCACTGCTCAGCTGAGTTGCCTACAATACAGAAGTGTGCAGCTGAGTTGCCCAAAGAGCAGCAGGGAAAGCTGAGGGAGGCTCACTGACTGGAGTCTAGGGGGAAAAACGTACTTCTAGGCATTTGCATTTGTATAAGGCTCCACTAACCCCAGATGCATGGTGCACAGCTACATGAAATAAAACAGTTTTAAAATAATCTGCCACACAACTATGATCCTTCTTCCAGTAATCCTCAGCACAGACAAGGATATATCCAAACTCATCTTCCACAGGAGTACAGGGGAGCCCCTCTTAAAGTAAGATGGCATAATTTGAGTTCAAGTGTATGAAATACAAGCTAGATTCAGCATGTCTGGATCTAGTCTATACTAATATAAGCAATACTTCAGTTCAAAACAAGTGCAGTTAATAAGAAGGCACTAACAATAACAACAGTCAAAAAGGCACATATTAATGTAGTAAAAAAGAAAAATACAGATGAAAAAGTGCAGATCAAACTCAAAATAAGCCGAGATTCAAGCATAAACACTTTGGAACTCTGGCAAAGGACCCCAAATGCAGTGCAGCACCAGTTAATTGATGCCAATGTTAACTACTCACCTATACCACCATATCAGACTCCTAATACCTAACCTAGCCTCAAAGCCTCTTCGGTATTCTAGATTATGTACTGTGTAGGTAAAACTTAACAGCATGATCACACCTCCCCTAAGAGGCATAATACTGTTTCCATTACAAGTACAGATTACCAAAGGGGTTCTCAGAAACTCCTAAAGGAGCCAGGGTATATGGCCACACATGAAAACTTACTTGTCAAAGGTAACACAATAGTTAGACACATTGACAAACCACTCATCATGGTGAGAAAATGTAGATTGTCATTCATCTCTCTTAGGTGCCAGAGTTCATGATGTCACTGACCCATATATGCACATGCAGGAATGAACAGTCTTTGGTGCTCCAGGTTAGATGATATGAAAGAAGAGATGGTTGCGCTGTGTGTGTTTATGTCTATGTCTTGGTAAGCAACTAGTCTTGAGCAGTATCCTGCCATCAATGTAAACCATGTCATAAGACAGTTTCAGCAGTTGGCTAAGTAACTAATGCCATTCCAGGTTATTCAATGTGTTAGCTTGGAGGGAGATAGTCAACAGTTGGAACTGCATTGTTAGGGATAGTCTCCACTGCTGTCCCTGGGTCTTCTGCATGTTTGCAAATAAGATGTATACTCCATAGTACCTTTTTCTAGGCCAAGTCAGTTTCCTGTGTCTACAAGCCTTGCAGTTTCAAGCAAGGCCTATATTAACATGGCACTTAAAAATGCTGTGAGCCTTAACACATATATATATATATATATATATATATATATATATATATATATATATATATATATATGTGTGTGTGTGTGTGTGTGTGTGTGTGTGTGTGTGTGTGTGTATTGCACAAGTGTGATTACAGTGAAATGACCACATTCTCACTCTACCTGGTTTTAATGTCCACCACTTGCTCAGACCTTCTGCTGTGGATAGCTGTGTCTTTTTTATACAAAATTCCATTACCCCATTTCTAATCCAATAAAAAAGCCTAGAACTCCTCCATGCCCTGGTAACTACTAGAAAGTCCATCTTTCATATCATTGCCAATGACAGATTCTCCTCCATGATGCTTGCAGCCCATGCAATCTTCCTCAACAAATTGGAATCCCTATCTATTAAACATAACACGATCACTGTGGATGATTTCAACTATCCATCTATAAACTGGCTTGCATGTACCAGAAATAAGAAAGATGCACAATGGTTCCTGGAAATCATCCATGCCAACATTGTCAACCAATCAGTGACATCACCTACTAGGGTTACAGTCTATAAGATTGGGCTCTTATGAATATGACACCATTATGCATTCTAGCTGTAGCTGTTGCTCTTTAATCAGATCTGACCACTTTGCCATGCTAGTCAGCATAAGATATCAGTCTAAAATGCCCCCAATTCCCAATGTCTATAGTGACGTCTTCAAGGCTAACTTCCTACCATTAGTTTTTGACCTAAAGAAATGTAGAAGCTCCCAACTCCATGAGGACCCCATTGCTAAGATAGACATTTATACCAGATATTTGTGTTCCCACGTAAGTGCCTTCATTGAAGCTTTTGTCCCCATCCATTACAAACATAATGCCAGGTTCAGAAACACACCACTCTGGTGGAACCTCAGTATCAACAAACACCACAACATCAGGAAAAATTAAACTCCTGGCCTTAAGAAATTAATTGAAACCCCCCCTTGAAAAGTGACCTCAAGAGTAAATAAAGAACTAAGACAAAATATCAAGACATAAAAGCCACATATGAATTAAACATTACTTCCACATCCAAAGATACCCATAAAACTTTCTTCAGCTATGTCATGAACTTCAGAAACACTACTCAGCACAGCAAATAGCACTACCAAATCTGTCCACGAGGATATTCCAACTATACTTGTGGACAAATTTAGCTCACACTGCTTTTCTTTATCCCTTTCATCCACCAGCAACATCCAGTCAGCACTTCCTTCAATGATTACCTTGGTACAAGTACTACAACCCTTTCCAAAACCTAAAGCACTAGTTCAATAGAGCTACACAACATACTTGGCTGTTTTGTTTGTTTGTTTGTTTGTTTGTATGAAATATTGCCTAACATTCCCTGGTAAACATATTCAGCCTTAGTCTCCACTACTAGTTATGCACCTGAAGCTAGCAGAACAGCTTTTGCTGCCCTTCCACATGGGCAGCCTTTCATTGGCCTTGGGTACTATAGACTAATCCACCTTAAAGATTCTTATTTGCAAAGGAATGGAACATAGCATTATGGAATTCATAAATATGGAGATAGACAGCTTACAATCCCTTGACCTAAAACAATCTGACTTTGTGAAAGACAGATCCTAAAAATACATCAGCACAAACAAGCCAAAGCAATGCTGCACTCCAGGAAGTATCTAAAAAAAGCTTTTATTATGTTACGCACCTTTGCCTAAATTAAAACCACTTACATAGACTTCTTCAGAACCTAACAAATGCACTCACAGTCACTCTTAAGACTTAGTAATTATCACATGACAATCAAAAATCAGTTGATCAACATTGCTCCAAATTAAAAAAAAATATTTAGGAAAAAGATTTTAATAACTATGATCGTACCTCTCAACCTCTTAGAGGAAGAAATCTGGACAAAGCCATAAATATTGCAGGGACAAAGTCCACAGTTAGGAACAATTTTTAAATATTGTGCCTAAAAACTTAGAAAGTTGATAGAATAACAGCTTTTGCATTAACATGAATGTTCTGAAGGGTATGCAGTCTGAAACTCAAATGTCTGTCATTATTTTCTGACTTAATTCTTTAATGGAGTGCTAATGATTTGCCAGAAAACCACAGTTTTATGAAAATGGACCAAATATATGAAGCATAAATCTGAGCATTCTGTGAAAATCTGTGCAGTTGAGAGGCATGACTATGATCCAAAGCATAGACAGAGAATCTGTGTGTTAAAACCTATGAATTAATAAAATTTGCATTTTAACCATTAAATGAATTCTAAAAATATATTTCTATAATATGTTTGCTCTAAGTTTGAGCACACTAGTAATGAATATTACAGCAGCATTGCTACCGGGTGGGGGGTTGTAGCATTTACTAAAAATTGCCACCTTAATTCCCTTGTACTCTAAAGTGTCTTCCCAGCAATCCCCTCCAGGAGAGAGATATTGATCTTATTCAAAATGAAAAACATTTTTTTATAGTTTGTGCATTTAATAGAGTGTTTTATGGGCATTACTAATAGCTGTAATAGCTTTCTTGTTTGTATTGTTTTAACATTTTTATATTCTTTGACTAAGTTGCCTTTCCATTTTGCCTAGATAACGTGGCCTGGAGATTTGATATATAAGGACAGATCTTGCCTTCCTAACACTGATTGACTTTTCTGAAAGCAGCACAGAAGCATTGGACAAAGACAAATCACGACATGCCATGTACCTAAACTTAGGCAAGCAATTCAGCCCTGCTCCACACTCTGGTATTATTGATAAACTAGTAGATCGCAAAATGGGTAAAAGACAGAACCTATCTAATCAGGGTTGGTGACACTTTCCTCAAAAAGCCTTGGCATCAGTGGTGGCCTCCAGGATTCTGTTCTGGGACCACTACTCTTCAGCATATCCTTCACTGACATCAAACCTAATATCATGGGTCCCCAGATGACTAACTTTGCTGATCACTGCAAACATAAGGATGCCATCAATACTCTAGATGACACTCATATTCTCCAAGAGGGCCTTTCCTTATCTATTGAAATCTATGGTGTTAGGGCTGTGGACTAAAGCTTAACAAAGAAAAGATTTAGTGTTTGTACTTTCTGTGAAACTAGAACACCACTGCACCTATGACATAAAATGAAAACTTCTTCAAAATAGATACAGTTTTTAGAGATCTTAGCATGTTTATGGACAATGAACACTCCTTTACTTGCCATGTGTTAACTGTCATTAGGAAATCTGGTAAATTAGCTCACATAACTAAAGCTCTGACTTGTTAATTAACTACTTCCTATGTGAAGGATACAGGATTTGAATCTTTCTACCTTCATTTGCCTTCTGTGTGACCATGAGTAAGTCACTTAACCAGACAAAGTTTCTTTTTTTTTTTTAAACAAGAAACATCTTTATTAAACCATCACTTTCTACATAGGCAATCATACATTTATATAAATAAAAACAAACCACACTGACACAATCCTAGTGGCAAGCATTTTACATCACAAACCAAACTGACACACTCCCAGTTGCAAACATTATACATCACTTATAATCTACCCAATCTTTCTCACTCAAACATTACATATCCCATTTAAGTTCTGCCACCTTTTAGATCTCATTCCTCCCTTGTATGTATTGTTCCCACAATTCCCACTTTTTTCCTATGTAGTTTGCTCCTACCCTTTTCTAAACATCTCAATTTCAGTTGTTTTTTCTCTGTTACTATATTCACCACTTCCAGTATAGTTGGTTTAGATTTTGATTTCCATTTTCTAGTAATTACTTTTTGGCAGCCACCATTATTAGACACAGCAACGCCTTACCATGTCTAGGCAATTCCAATTCTGTATCGTAGCTCAGAAAAATTATCTACCTCATCAGACCAATCTGCCCACCCTGCATCTCTGACAATGCATCCCACAGGGCATCCTTAAAGTTTTGGACTTATTCAAATCACTTGTAATGTAATCTTTGTTTGTTTTTATTTTTTATTGTCTGGAGCTTTTCTCCTTGGGTCTCCACTGAAAATAGCCCACCAGCCTAGATGGACTAACCCAGATAGCAAAGGATAAATAAATGATAAATAAATAAATAAATAAAGTCCACCAACTCACTGCACTCCCAGAAAATATTTTCCCAGTTACCTCTTTCTTCCCCTTCACACCTCCAACATTTACTGTCTACCTGTGGAAAAATTCTCTGGAGTCTACTTGGGGTATAAAAAAAATCTCTGTTGCTTTTTTGTCTCTACACAAGTTTAACCTGGAAGATTTGCAGGATTGTTTATTAGAAAAGGTTGAGGTATGTTTAGGCAAATGTATTAGTTTAAAAGATAAACTTTTAAAGAAGGAAACTCATTTTATCTTGAAATATGGCACTTTGGAGCCCTTTGGGCTCAATAAGGAATGTAATTGGAAGTATGTGATTTAATAATTGTTATTGAATAATTATTTAATTGCGATTTTTGATATATTTAAAGGCTGGCTGTAAGTGTAACTTTTACTCTTGGAAGGCTTATTTGCAAGGCGCTAAGGATTTTATTAAACCAGGTTTTTATTAAACCTGCTACTTTTGGACCTGTGGCCTTTTTGTGGTTATTTTTCTTGTGCTTTGTGCTTTAGTTGTATTAAGAAATAATACTAGCTAGCTAGCAAAAAGCCTGACAGTACACTTACAGTGGCAAAGAAAAAGGTGTCAGAGAATCCCAGCTTCTGGAAAATGACACTGCAGATGGTACAAAGAAGCTATATTGGGTTACAAGACAATGACAGAAAGATAAGGGAGATAGTCATCAGACTCCCTTCATGAGGAGTACCAGTGACAATCTGCTCATCAATCCAGAGGACACCAAGTTCAGATGGAAAAAAAGCACTTCAAGAAGCTTCAGGAGTTATACTACCACATGTACAGCCTAAGGTAAAGGAGGAACTGAGAACCCGTACTAGAAGAAATATGACATACACCCGGAAAATGAAGTCAGGAGAAAGTGGCAGGCTCAGTTAAAATTACAGCAGATATGATTTAAGATGTTGGGTACACTGTGAGAGAAATGACACCAGACGCTACTTATTGTGGTAGTGATAGATGTATTCCAGACAACTGGAGAATAACCATTGTAGTACGAATGTGCAAGAACAGACTGTGCAGGGGTATCAAAATCCTGCTACACTGCATGGAAATAATGTAGAGGATGACTGATAAATGAATATAGAGAGTAGTAGAAGGTAAAATGGGAGATAAACAGTTTGGGGTCTGATCAGGGTGCATTACAACCAACCTGTCATTTGCAGTGAGACAGATCATGAAGAAAAAGCTGAAGATGAGAAAAGAGTACCGGTGTGCATTCCTAGACACGGAAAAAACGCATATGACAAGATCCCAGGAAGCTGATTTGGGCTCAAAGTCCTAGAAACATTGAAAGAAGTGGTACAGGGTGTATATAAGGATTAATAATATAAGTATGAACAGTGTTTGGACTCACAGAGTGGTTCCCAATGTGAGTGGATGTGCATTAGGGTTTAGCTCTGAGCCCACACCTGTTCATAATGATGATGGACTAAACCAACAAAGAGATCAAAGACAGATCAGCAAAGCTGCTGTATGTGGTCAATGAGGCACTGCAAGCAGACTCTGAAAAGGAACTTTGGCAAATGATAAAGGATTGGAATGCAAATTTGAAGATGCATGGGATGAGACTGATGACAGACCAACAGTGGCCATGGCAACAAATGGGAGAATTAGAAGAAGTGGAAAAATGAGACAGAAATAAAAGTAGTAGACCAGAAAAACAGCTTAAGTATCTTGGAGGTGTGGTTGAGGAGAAGAAAAGTCTGAATAAGGATGCTAAAGCTAGAATAAGAGGTGCTGCAGCCAACTGGTGCAATATTTCAGGGCTAGTGTGTGACTGAAAATGCCAAAGAGGCTGATAGTTAAGGTGTAACAAACAGCATGTGACTAGGGCTTCTGTATGGCACAGAAGCTTGGACATTGAAGGCAGAGCAACAGAAGCCAGCATAGCCCCAACTGCAGAGAAGGCAGAGAAGAACACATTATGATGGTTGGCTTTGGTGCACATATGCAGGAAAGTAGAAGACAAATTGGCAGAGAGAATCTGAAAGAAGGCAAGGGATGATGAGTATATCCAACTAAGATATAGATAAACTACTATGAAACAAGATCTGCAATAACTGTTGAAGGGGATAAAAAAGTGGCTCTGAATCATGACCTCATGTAAAAATATGATTAAGGGTGTTGATGATGATGACGATGATAAAGAGATGAAAATCACATAACATGCACCTCCCAATGTGCTAAACATTTTAAAGTGGTTTATTTAAATAATTGTAGATTCACATATTTCATATTTGACACCCCCTTTTAAATAATTGAATCACATTCAGTTATACATAATATGCAAAACATTCTATCATTTGTTACGTGTCATGTGAAATACAAGTCTTGCAAAAATAAAATTCAGTATGTACATTCACATTAGTTGAACTGTGTAAAGTTTGAACATATATTTTAAGTAACCTTCAAAACTTTATTTACAAGTGTCAGTCCCACTAGTATCACTGATTTTACATTTACCTGTCACTTTGCCATTGATAAGTGGTACTGATTTCTAACTAGGTAATTCTACTGAAATGTTCTGATAATTGTCTTGCAGGTTGTTTACATTTGATTAAAATGCATTGGCTTCACTTCATTAAACTTAGACCTAGACACCAGATCATCATGAAGAGTTTTATCCATTCCATAAGCAGCAACAATGGATAGGCTATGCACTGAGACAATGCAAGTCTCACTGACATCTCTCTGCAGCATTCTGTAGTTCTCTGCCTCAGGTGTTGAGCTGTTACAGCTTTACAGCAGGTACTGCCACACAAGTAGCAGGCCTTAATGCTTTTAGGTATTTTTCTTATGACTCTTCCTGAGACAGCTGAACATATGTTACCTTCGACAAGGAATACTAGGCACGTGATGAACTTTCAGGTCATCGTTTTACAATAAGCTGATTAGGCATTTAAAGAAACTGCAGTTTAATATTTTGCAGTAAGAATAACATTTGTTTGAGCCTTCTAGGTGCTTTATGTACTGACTTTTTAAAGTATGCTTTGTACTGGTTTATGATCAGATCCCATAATTATTCTTTTATCATGAGTATAGCCATGATATTTCTGATAACCAAATGCTATAGATCACATCTCTTTCTTAGTCTGCTCATAATGCTGATGAGAATCTCTTAGTTACTTTGACCCATTGTCAGCTGATCAACATTCAGGCACCTTGACCAATAGTGAACAGATCTACCCGTCTGCAGTAAGACTGCACCAAGCCCAATCAGGTTTGCACCCACTTACAGCTGAGCAAAGCAGATTCTGATATGCCATAAAATTTAATGCAGTCTCTGTGATGATCAGATGTTTCAACAAGTCAAAGCTATATTTATGTTGACCAAAAGCAACCCATATCATTTTCTAAATGCTTCTTTAATGGCATTGTCAAGTCTGATAACACTGAAATAAACCTAGATAGATATTGTACTATGACTTGCAATTCCATTTTAGATGTTTCATCATGTGGTTTTGGTATATATTTTAAACATCTTTATTAATTATTGCATTTTTTAAAAAGTAATGAGCGCACATACAGTAACAGAAAAGAAAACAAACCATAACAACATTTCATTATTATTTTCCTTCACTATACATACATTTTTTCTTTCAACAATTTTCATTCACTCCATCTACACATACATTTCTAACTTCCTGCCTCTGTTAGATTTCACTCCTTCTGTTGAACATGATTCTCCTTCCTTTCATTTTCTAAAAGTCTCACCTTCATTTCTATCTCCTTTGCAATAGTCAATAATTCAGTTATGACTGGTTTAGGTTTTGATTTCCATGTTCTAGTAATTGTTTTTTTTTGGTGGAAAATGGCATTGAATTTAACAAAGCCTTACTATGCATAGGCAACTCAGATCCTATACTGCAGCTCAAAAAATTATTTCTTCAGTTATAATCAGTTATAATCATTTGCTCCCTCAACATTTCTGAAGAAGTAATCTGTAAAGATTTTTTTTTAATCTGCAATCTCGTTACAGTCCCAAAATCATATTCCCAATTTCCTCTCTCTTTTTTCCCATCGCACCTACACCATTTGTGATCTTCCTGTGAAAAACATCTCTGAACTCTGCAGAGTATAAAATACCCATGCAAAAAGTCTAAACCTTCCAGACTTTGTTGCATACTTGAGAGCCATGCATATGTTCTCCAACTGTTCCTTTATAAATTGTCTTTCCGATTTCTTTCTCCTCAAGTTGAAATTTCTAACTTCTTCTGAATCATTCTTATAGGTATCATGCAATATTTTATATACATTGTTAATTACCCTTTTTAACAGCAGCTTCTATTCCAGACTCAATTAAAAAAACAAACCTGAGCTGGTCTTTTACTTAACATTTCCTGTCCTTTTCACTTTGTTTATACTTTATCAGTCCCATGTAATTCATTATGATTGCAAGATATGTCACAGTTTCCATAGAGAAGTTAAGCTGGTTTATAATTTGCTTCCACTCAGCTTTAAACCTTTCTTTCTCAACCTCTCAGACCCTTTAATCAGACATTGATCATGCCCTAGTTTATTTGTACTCCACATTAAAATGGCATCCGATGTGTTCACTACACATTTGAACCTTCATTAGCATTAGCAACAGCTCACTTTAAGACTGTTAGAGCTGATGTGATTCAGAATGGCAAAATCAGCAATCTATATCAACTTGGATGTATATTAAAGCATTGAAACTAGATCCAACATGCCAAAACCCGTGACTAGTATCAATGATAAATAAATACTTTGCATTGTGTATTATTGTTACTGCCTCTTCCTTCTTCTGCGGTTGTTTTTCATTTATTTAAACCATAGCTTGCCTTGTCTAACTAGGGTTTCCAAGCTATCTTCCCATTCAGTTACTTTCATTTGTTTCATTATGACTCTATGACTTTTGTAGATTTATCTTTTACTCTGTACTGGCTTTGAGCTGAATGTGAACTCTTCTCAGAGCATGAATTATATGTATTGCCACAGGAGAAATCTTAACATTATGTTTGCCTTGTATGCTACCCAAGTCATCAGTATATTTCAATGCAAGTAACTCTAACAGCAAATTACCTACCATATTTTGTACGCTTCTGTATCTCTGTTGAAGTATTAATCACAGTACTGACTGTTGCTTCTGACTGACCCCCACCAATATTGTTGTTATTAAATTATTCATTTCAGCTTCATAATATTGCACTCTAACATTAGAAATATTTTTGATTGCTTCTGTGCTGTAAAATTGAATTACTGTTCAAAAATGCATTTTAGGTAGTTCCATAGAATGTCTTGATGAGTGTGTGAGAAGGTAAAGGGAATACCTGCATAGTTTGACTCTGTGTTTTCCTGATGCTATCAGATTCATGGGTCTGTCATTTCATATTGTTACTAGTAATACTTTCAATAAGTAGATGTATAGACCCTATATGGAATCTTTAGACTGTGACTTTTATTCATTCTTAGTACTTCACAAACTTCATGCCTTAAAATGTTTGGTTGTTTTTCATTATCTTGAAGTGTCACAACTTGAAATAATAACATGTACACTTTTTTAGGTCTATATATACAATCAAAACAAACTTGATTGTTAGGCTTCAATATGAACTGATAATAATAAGGAAAAAGTAAGCATAGTGACTTAAAGAGCTTACAGTTAACAATGAAAGATTTGAATGCAAAGTCAGTCACACAATTACATTCAGCCCCAGAATCAGACATAATTTCCCTATGTTCAGTAACTTGAACTGTATTCAAATTATCATGTCTGTGGTTATCATTTGCCCTGTCACTGTTTAATAACCTTACAGCTATTGACTGAATGAATTATTAAGTATAAGGAAGCATCTCAGCTTCCTTGTGCTTCTATACTTGCTTCTGCATTTCTTTTACTGTGAAACTTTATTTTACTTAAAATATATATACTCTTATAAAATTGCCATGTTTTCTACAAAGATAAAACCTCTATTTTGTTGGAAGCTTTGTAAGGAACTTTCTCATGCCTGAAGCTACAATACTATCGTTATATTAAATGTCATTTCTGACTGCTTGTCTGTTTCTGGGACTACATTGGGTACTACACAGTTGCCACATCTTTCAGTCTTATTTTTATTATTTTAATAGAGTTCAACTTCATCTTGCACTGTTTCTCATTCACAACGTTTTATTTTACAGACTCTTTAACTTTCCTGTCATACATTTGATATCATGGTTACAAAATTCACTCACTCTAGACACAGCTATGGAATTTCTGGCATCATATTTGCTTCTATTAACAGTCATGATATGACATTGTCAATTCAGATTACACACACAATTATATCTCTGATTACAGAACCACTTAAGTTACTAGATTTTCAATCATGCTCTCTGGTTTAAAATCAGGTGCATATTCCTTCATAGATTCTTGTACCCCTCACTTCTAATAAAGAATAGATACCTGATATATAGTACAGTTTCCTTTGGCTGACAATATAGGGGGAATTCAATAAAGCTTACATGATAATTTTTATCTGTGTGCATGTCATGGTACAATGAGCACATGGCTATGAATAGTTTTAGATTCAGTCACTTCTACATAGTGGCACATCCTCACTTGTAAACATGGAAACTTATTGCAGTAATACCTTCCCTTGAGTGTACAACATTGGGATCCCCTTCAGTTTCCCTGCCTACACAGTTACCTACCATGTAGATTTAGGGCTGTCAGCACAGTGAATGTGCAAATGAGGTCAAAATTCATTAGAATTGCTGAATCACAAAAAAAGTATAACATTGTAGACATGTTCATATTGTTCATGCTGAATTCATGGCAACAGTGAATGGTGACATCAGGGGAGGTGCCAAATTGCACTTACAGAAGTATACATGTAGGTCTGTGAAGTGTAAAAGTGTATGTAAGCAGTGCACAATTCTCAAGTTCTGTTTCATCCTCTATTGTTTTATAAAATGTATCATTTCTGCTTTAAGTACAAATTTATTTTGTAATTTTTGCCCTTGTTTGTGTGTGAAGCGGCACTTAGCACAACCACAGGAAATGGAGGAATGAATGGCAGGTTTCTCAATGATTTTCACATAATTATTCCTGTGGCAGCATGTGTATGCGTGAGGCTAGAATATAGAATGTCCTGTGTTCTAGTACAGGGTCTGCAACCTTTCTTCCACTTTTTGAGCTGCATGTTTGCATGATATCACAGCAATGGCGAAAAGTAATAATAAGATCACCTGTGTTTACCTTATTTCAGCATCAGTGCATGCAGCAGTATGTAGGTGTGCATCATGCACTGGTGAGCACAAATGGATTTGATATATTCAATAAAGCAGCAGATGTTTTTCATAGGTGCTAATTACAGCATAAACAGGTGATTTTCAGTATGGTGGAGTTATTCAACAAGCTATAAAGCATCCATGTAGCCTACATTCTGTTTTTTCCTGCCTAGTTAAATACAATGGGAGTAGAGACAAGGCAATTCTAGGCTTAAAATAACATTGTGTCAACTGCTGCATTTGCAAGGTAAGTCCTGAACCTAGAATGCATTATTTAATAATATTCTGGCATATCCTTGTATTTCTTAACTTGGTGCAGTAATCAATTAAATAATGCTGGCCTTGTACAGAAAGTACCTTAACATGTGACAGCAGACACTTATTTTACTTATATATGTCCATTACTAATTTTTTGCTTATTTTTCTAATTTTAATTGCACTTTTTGCATGATGCACCACATAGTGCAAACAGTGGAAGTGGGGAATGGTGGTGTTTATCTGGTTTGCACGAACCACTGTGTACCACTTGGGAAGCAGACAGCCACAAACAGAAACCATATTCATTTAATTAATGCCCTTGGCCATTGTGGAAAACCTGGCCTGCAGTACAGATGGTACTGGGTTCTAGTACAGAGTGTGTAAACTTTGTTTTACTGCTGTAACACTGCAGTTTACAGCAATGAAGTGCAGCATAGACAACTGTTCAAATACAGCATATTCCATGTAGTATTACTTTTACTGATAGAGTCATTTATGTATTATTATATGTATGACCAAATGTATTACTGCAGGTATCTGTGTACTATAGTCCTGTAAATGTATTCCTGTTATTTGGACTGCCATTGCTTTAACTTTTGTGAAAAACACATACCCAACTGCCTATACATACTATTGTTTGCCACTGTTGCATTCTGCTAGGCAGATGTTAACAATGTGGCTCATGTTTGCTTATTGTTTACCTATGCACAAACAGGTACAATTTGCATGTGTGTGCACTTTGTTAACTATTGTGCAGATCCACTGCTCACTGCACTATGGAACTGTATATATCATGCTTTCTTATTGGTGTTTATTACCCATTTCCTTTGTATGACATAAAAGTACATGTGAAAACATTGCAAATTGAGGCACATTCTAAGCATACATTATATATTCACAATACATACACATGTTGCCCCCCTCCCCAAGTAGTACAAACCTGGGGTCTCGGTATTTTTTTTTCACACATCTATCAACCACACTGCAAGGTGTACTATATTGTGTGCACCCTTGTGGACAGGGCCAGTTGTGGTTCTGACACATTGCTCTGCTAAACTCAAACATCCAACTATGCTCAATAAGGGTACTTGTGTTTTACACAGCTAGGCTTCTACACACCCTAGTGCTGTTTAGCTACTGGCCTCATATAAACTTATGAATCTATGTGCCTATGCAGGCCTCCCAACCTGTTGTCACCCACATGAAATACTGATGTCATCTACTATAATTTCACTTATAGCCATATAAAAATCAGACTTGCATAAAGTACTGACTTCTGTAGTGTGTGTACCTAGATAGGAAGGGGTTCCATACTCAAGACAGTCAAGTGTGTGTGTGTGTGTGTGTGTGTGTGTGTGTGTGTGTGTATGTGTGTGTATTTCTACGAAGAAGAACAAGGGATTATCCTGCAGTTATTGCCCCAATCCCATAAATTGACAGTATTTTGATACTTTTACCTGTGTACAGATCCATTTCAGGCAGGCTTCCCACCTTCTTCTCTCCATCATGCACTGCTGATATCATCCACTATAAGCTGACCTGCAACAATGTAAAAATCAGACTTGTGTGATGGCCCTTGCCTAGAGTACTGTGTTTTATAGTCTGTACTCTTAGGTAGGGGTTCTGTTCTCATTGCAATCAAGTTAGTGTGTGTATGTGTGTGTGTGTGTGTGTGTGTGTGTGTGTGTGTGTGTGTGTGTGTGTGTGTGTGTATGTGTGTATGTTGCTACTCAGCAGAGTACATGTGTTATCTTACAGTCACTTCTCCAATGTCTTGGCTTGCCAGGATTTTCATACTTGCACCTTCCTACACATCCATTTTAGGCAGACCTCCTACCTTCTTCTCTCCAACATGTACTGCTGATGTCATCCACTATAAGTTGACCTGCAGCTATATAAAAGTCAGACTTATGCTGTGGAACTTGCATAGAGTGCTGTGTTCTATAGTCTGTGCACTTAGGTAGGAGTTCTATTCTCACTGCAACCAGCTTAGTGTGTGTGTGTGTGTGTGTGTGTGTGTGTGTGTGTGTGTGTGTGTGTGTGTGTGTGTGTGTGTGTGTGTGCATGCATGTTTGTGTGTGTGTGTGTGTGTGTGTGTGTGTGTGTGTGTGTGTGTGTGTGTGTGTGTGTGTGTGTGCGTGTGTGTGCGTGTGTGTGTGTGTGTGTGTGTCTACTCAGCAGAGTGGACATGCCATCCTATAGTTATTTCTCCAATATCATGGCTTGCCATTATTTTGATACTTGCACTTGCCTACACATCCATTTCAGGCAGGCCTCCCATCTTCTTCCATTCAACATGCACTGCTGATGTCATCCACTATAAGTTGACCTGCAGCCATGTAAAAGTCAGATTTGTACTGTGGTGCTTGTGTAGAGTACTGTAGTCTGTGCACTAAGATAAATAGGGGTTCTGTTCTCACTGAAGTTAACTTGGTGTGTGTGTGTGTGTGTGTGTGTGTGTGTGTGTGTGTGTGTGTGTGTGTGTGTGTGTGTTGTTACAAATACTTCTCAATGGCATGGTTTGCCAGTATTTTGATTACCTGCCCACCCTACACATCCATCAGGCCCCAAACTCAGCTCTTTCTCTCTCAACATGCACTGCTGATGTCATCCACTATAAGCTGATCTATGCTATGTAAAAAAAAAAGCTGTCTGAGCACAGTAGTTGTGTTCTATACTGTGCTGTGCCATAGATAGGGTTCTGTTCTCACTGCAGTCAGTTTGTGTGTGTGTGTGTGTGTGTGTGTGTGTGTGTGTGTGTGTGTGTGTGTGTGTGTGTGTGTGTGTGTGTGTGTGTGTGTGTGTGTGTGTGTTCTGTGTTCTATAGTCTATATACTTTGGTAGGGGTGCTGTTTTCACTACACTCAACTGGGAGTATGTGAGTAAATCTACTCAGCAAAGTAGATGTTCTATCCTACAGTTACTTTTCCAATGGCATGGTTTTCCAGTATTTTGATACTTGAACAAGCCTACATATCCATTTTTGGCAGGCCTCTTAACCTTTTGTCTCTTACATGGTCTTCTGATGTAATCCAGTATAAACTGACCTGCAACCATATAAAACTCAGATGTGTGCTGTGGCTCTGGTGTAAAGTACTGTGTTTTGTGGTCTGTGTACTTAGGTAGGGGTTCTATTCTCATTGCAGTCAGCTGTGTGTGAGTGAGCTGTTAGTTGACATTACAGAGAGCATTTTACACCAGCATTTGGGACATTGTTATTCCCATATGCTCAACAGACAATGCTGATGTCATCGGCTATATCAGATTATTGCATATGTAGTCATCCCACTAGGGGATGATCAGACATTGTCCTGGAGCCCAGACAGATGTCATCTTAGGTTTATAAGTTCATAAGAGGTTACTAGGCTATTGGCCCTAAGGCCTGTATAATCCTAGCCATGTTATATCTCTGTTCCCTTATTGACCAAGTTGTATGGTCTATATTTGCAGGACAAGTCTATGATCAGCACCGACTGCCCTTATTCAAGAGGGACATAGGTGACAGCCCCAGGGTAAATTAATGTTTTCCCATCCAGTTGTCTAGCTTATGCTTAAATAGGGTCATTGAGTGGCTCTGTTTTATGTGACTTGGGAGTTTGTTCTAGAGGAGTGTCAATCTCTAGGAGACATATCTGTCTCTCCAGCATGTACTGTTAATGTCACAGGTTAGGTTAAGATCCTTAGAGTGAGTGAATCTTGTCCTATGTAATTTGCGGATGTGCAGCATTTCGGTTAGGGAAGGGTCTGAGACTGCTCTGTAGGCCAAGCACAAGTCACCTCTCAGCAGCTGTAAGATACAGAGTACAGTGACAAGGCCTTCAATCTGTCTATGGAGGTCATGAGTCGAAGACCCTGAATTTTCTTGGTGAGAAATTTCTGAGGTCTCTCCAGCTACTGCAGGTGTCTGATGAGGTACATACAGAAGGGAAAGTTGTACTCTATTAGTGAACTGATGAGGGATGAGTATAGGAGAGTTATAACATCCTTAGCTCTGGATGTGATGCCCTTATGTATGAGATGTGCAACATAGAAAGCCTTCCCTACCACTGTAGACACATGGTGAGCAAAGTTAAGGTTGCTATCGACCTGTGTTCCCAAATCTCTCACCACAGGGTTTGAGCTAAGGGGGGTACTGTTAATATTGTAATTTGCAGGGATGCCCCCTTTACTGAAAGGGATGATAATGCATTTTTTTTTGTTTTCAGTTTAAGTCCATGGCTTTGGCACCTATCATTTGTCTGTGTAAGCCATTTTTGTAGTATGTCAACATCATTGGGGACTCAATAATTGCACCCAGTTTGCAGTCATCGATGAACTGGTAAGCCACAGGCTACCTGTTTTCACCTGGACTTCTGAAAAATAGATTCCAAACAGTAAGGGGCCCAGCACAGATCCTTGTGGTACACCAGTGGCAACTGGTCTGCTGGTAGAAGTGGAATCCTCAACTTTGACTGTATGCATTCTGTTGACAAGCCAGTTAGCTACACATCTACTGACATATGGGTTAATTCCCAGTTTTGATTTTTTTTAATTTCTCCAAATCTTTTGGGTTTCTAATACCATGACAGGAATGGACCCCATTCCTATGTCAAAATATGATTGAAGTTCATGAAATTAGCATTCTTTCAGTCTTTGATGTCAGCCAGAAGTGCTCTTCGCAGCACCCACAATGTGCCCAGTAATGACTGCTATTGAAATTTGTATGGAGTTACATGTATTGGTAATATATCTAAATAGGACTGTAGATTCTTTTTTCTAAGGCCTGTTGCTCCTACTAGTATTGGAACTGTCTGGGTATCTTTCTTCCACATTGCTCTCATTTCTGCCTGCAAATCCTGATATTTTATAACGTTGTGTCTCTCTGTATACAAGACACTGTAGTTACTGGGTGTAGCGATTTCAATGAACAATGCTACTTTTGTCTTCTTTTTATGGACCACTGCATCTGGTTTTCTCACATCTATCTTTTGAACTGTTGGTAATGAGTGACCTCACGTGATGTAGAATTAATCATTTTTTTTATGCTTTGTGGCTTATGTTTCCAGTGGTTTTCAGCTACTTAAATATTATAATGTTTGCACAATCCCCAGTGCAACAGTCTTGCCACATTATTATGCCTTTTGGTATACAGCCCTTCTGCCATTATTATATTACAACCAGCAACAAGGTTTGCAATTGTTTCCAATTCTGTTTTACAAAACCTACATTTGTCTGTTTCTCCCACATGTTTATTGGCCTTTGTAAGCCAACATGTACATAGCTCACTATATTGGGCTGCCAATATTAACTTCATCTTTTGGTTTGAATTCACCTGTCCTTAACCATTCCTGCATTTGATCCTGATTAACATGAGGTTCTTCCAGGAGTTTTCTATACTTGCAACTATATTTATGCATTTTCCACATTTCTTGCATTTTCATCTGATCCTTCACCTTATATTCTTTGTTTTGTGTTTTGGCTCATTCAGTTGCTGCCTGATTTTTTTCTACTTCTGGTTTGATTTCCATTCCTGCTTGATGCCGATATGCTTCTGCTAGACGAAGAAGGGAAGTCATCTTAAACTTATTCTCATCATGTTTCAAAAGTTTCACTACATTTAGGTCTTGTGAGGTCAGCAGATATGTATGCAGTCCCACAATTGCAGATCTATACATGAAATCAATTTCAATCAGGCGCATACCTCCTTCGGAATGGGGAGTACATAATGTTGGTATGCAGTGATTTTTATAAATCATTTGATGAGCATGAAGCACACTTCTTGTTTTCCTGTCTAATCTATCCAACACCTTTGGGGCCAGTCAATCACTTCAAAACTGTAAGTTAAGACAGGAAGGGAAACTTGGTTTATAGCTTGAATTTTGTTCCTAGATATCAATGCTGTTTTCAGGATTAATTTAAGTCTTCTAAAACATTCATTACTAAGTTTTATTCACATTTGTTCATGTTATATTGTTGATCCTTCATACATTCCCAAATAGTTATACATTCCCTCTTGCTCAAGTTCTTTTATATCACATTCTTGTCCCAAGCTAATGTTTTCTTGGTGCTGCAGCTTTCCTGCTTTATAGGTTGCTTTTGCACATTTATCAAGACCAAATGACATTCTTATATAATTTGAAAAAGTTTTGACAACTTGCAGCTGTGTTTTCAGTTCCTCGTCTGATGAGCTATACAGTTTCAAATCATCAACAACAAGAAGATGAGAAGCCTTTACACTTTGTTGCTTTCCAGTGGTGGCTGGTTACTTCAAATCAAAGGGGGGCTGCAGGAGACAATTGAATGGATATGGCCAATGGGAAGGGGTGTGTACAACTAGAAAGGGGTTGAGCTATGCTCAAAACCACAAAAACTGGGACTTTAATTAAATACGTTTGGCCTGGGTGCCAAACCATCATTATGAGAGTCCAATCAAAACAAAAAGAAGTGTGGAAGAAGAAAAAATATTTCAATGCATTGGCTACATGACAGCTTATTTAATATCTAGATGGAAACAAAAAGGTTGTGAGGCATGAACAAATAAATTACTTTTTAAATACATTACTTGAATGCCAGTCAAAATAAAGTATAAAAAAAACAAGTATCACTCAGCTCAAACCATTTCTCCTTGCACTGCAGTTCTAATTATAATTTATATTCAGCTTTATAAAAGTATCAATTAACATGCTGAAAGTAGCAATCTCTGTGATACCCCCACTTGTAAAAATGTTTCTTATCTAAAAAAGACCTGATGTCTGACAACAACTATCTACTTGTTTCATGGGGAAAACATGATCAAAGTAAAAAATGAACAGTAAACAAGAAACAAGCTCAAGATAAATTGCTTAAAGGATTAATGCACAGGTTATGGACCACACATGATAGATTGGCATTCTATTTAGTTTACTGGTAAAGCCTGCAAACATGACTGCAAGCCTCCAACAGATATAGTGAGCTTTTGAAAATACTGTAATCCTGTCCTTTTTTACAAATACTGTCATATGCATTTCAATACCTAAGGCTTATACGTTATCTAGTTATGTAAATATTCTCTGCATGGCAATAACAAAAAGGCTTTTAATGTTGATAATTCTTTAACAGTATGCTTATTAAAGTTTACTTGCATCTTACTATCTCAGAGAAGCTTACCTGATGGTTATTAAAGCATTGCTACTTAAACACAGAGCAACAAGCACTGCAACAACATGCATTTTCTGAATAAGAATAAATCAACAGTATAAAAATACAACAGAAAACCAGAACATTCTGCAAAATCAAGGACAGATGAAAAGCCACTGTAGTACTTGTGTCTACCTTGGATGGGGGATACTCTGCACACTTACACTGCATAACTACTCATTGCCTTGGCTGGACACATCCTAGAGTCACTACATGGGGGAGTGGGGTGCAACAAGTATGTCACAATTTGAAATGTCTCTGGCTGATGGTGATGGCCCTGACATATTTGTCATACCTCTCAATCTCAGGGCAAGAAATCTAGACAAAGCCATAAATAGAAGTGGGACAAAGGCCCAAAAATAAGGACAATTTTTAAATATTTTTCTTATAAACTTAGAAAGATAAGTGAATAGTAGGTCTTGTATTAGTATGCATTTTCTGAAGGGTATGAAA
This sequence comes from Protopterus annectens, assembly GCF_019279795.1. Taxonomy (NCBI): domain Eukaryota; kingdom Metazoa; phylum Chordata; order Ceratodontiformes; family Protopteridae; genus Protopterus; species Protopterus annectens. The sequence continues at coordinate 1,404,328,338 of NC_056743.1, read as the reverse complement.
TCTGAAACTCAAATGTCTGTCATTATTTTCTAACTTCAACCTTTAATGATTTGCCACTAATTTGCCAGAAAACCACAATTTCATGAAAATCAGACCAACAATGTGATGCAAAAATATAAAATAGCCACACAATACAGCTGGGAACCTGTCAAAGAAGGGACACTTTTTAATATTAGTACTGTTAAGTTGAGCAGCTGACAAAATAAGAAAATCTACATACATTTCTGAAATAAAAGCAATCTATAACTCTGATCATTACAATTATTTATTAATTGTAAACCCTCCACATTTTCTTCCAAAATTGTCATTTTTTGGAGGGATTATTAGGGGGAGAGCAACATTTTGAACCAAAGTTGGGGACAGTTGAGAGGTTTGGCTATACCTAATACTATAAAGTGATTTATGTGCGCGTACCTCTCAACCTCTTAACTTAGGAAATCTGGACAAGGCCAAATATATTGGGGGAACATACAGATAGTACTAAAAAATGCTGTTGTATAAACTTAGACAGTTGATAGAATAACAGGTCTTGCTTTAGCATGCATTTGTCTGAAGGGTATGAAGTCTGAAACTCAATTTCTGTCATTATTTAGTGACTTAATTCCTAAATGATTTGCCAGAAAACCACAAATTTTATGAGGAACAAACCAAACATAAGAAACAAAAATCTATTCATTCTGTGAAAATCTGGACAGTTGAGATGTATAGTTCAGCCGGGGCTGTCTTTGACTTTGCTGCCCTTCTCCCCTCACAGAATCATGGTCAAATGGGGCCCCCCCCCTGCAGCCATTCCAATGTCCCATTACTTGGCTATTTCACCCCATTTACCATAAACACTGTAATGTGCATACTGCTTTACTTCTACAAAGATATGGATTTCATTTAATAGTTTTATTTTATATTTTACAGTACAAACACTAACAGACATCTGCTAAACAAAACAATGCAGTCTCACAATGAAAATAGACTTGGCATTAAAACTTCTCTGCCCTTGAAATTCACATTCATTGAAACAGCATTGAAATCCACATTCAAAGAAAATACATCTGGCCAGTGGCAGATAAAGATTAACTCTGGGCTGTTTTCAAATCATAGGCCCCTTGCATATGAAACATACATGTGTTCTTTGATACACCTTACTGATTATTTTAAATTGTATTCCTTGTATGATACAGTACAGTTGTTAGAAGGCATTTTAAATTTATTGTTTTGAACATTTTTCTAGTAAACAATGAAACAAAATGCATGCACCAATAATGACAAAACTGCCCAGTTCAGAACATTTCCATCATAAAAGTCTACCCAAACTTCTACAGTCCACCAGTATCAGTAAATATGCACAATCTCTGCAGAAGTAAAAGTCATCTAAATAATTCCTCATTAAAGAGATCTGTAACTAATGAAGAGGTTGCTGCTAGCAAACAACTTTATAGTTCATTGTTTCATCTACAAATACAGTGCCTGTTGCCCATAAGGAATAAATTGCTTATGTTACATTAAAAAAAAATGATAAGTTAGTAATATTGCAATAGAAAATGGATGTCAAACTGATAACATGTTGATAGTTACTAGGTATCTCCAACAAAGAGGACATTCTCAGGACTGCAGCATCCACACCATTTAAAAGTGCAATACAGTGCAGTATCAGCAATGCATCTACATACTGTGGGAGTAGAACCCACAGCCTTCTGCATCAAAAGCAAGTACACTACCTGTTGTGCTATTAACAATGCAAGCAGACTCAGCATAAGCAGCACTAAACTTCTCCTAAAGCTCTTAGCTCTTTGTAAAATCCACTCAACACTCAACTGTGTCTTTCAACTTTGCAGCACATGAGCACAAGAAATCTGGAAAAAGCCAAAATTTATTGGGGGGGACAAAAGCCCAAAAACCAGGGACACATTTTAAACATTGCTTGTATAACCTTGGAAAGTTGCTAGAATAAAATCCTGTGCTACCACCATACATTTCACTGCCAAGACTTGAACCCAGTATCCTGTGCACTACAGTCAGAGCAACATGCCACTATGCCAAATCAGCTGTTTCTTGAAAGACAGGAATACTGAAACTTAAATGGCTATCATTTGCTGTTTAGGCTTCAGGGGCATCTGTAGACTGCTGCCTTCTTTCCAAATCCAGACTGGTTAAACAGCAGTCCAGATTCAGGTTTCCGAGCACGCATGCACATAGTTTCAGGATTTTTTATTTTGGTTTTAATTTTTGTACAGCTGGGGGGCTGTAGTCCTGCACTCCAAAAGCATGAGCCACCACTGTTGCTTTCCGGGAGCCAAATTATAGCCATGACCTAATCTGTTAAGCAAACAGCTTAATGAGTTAAGGGCAAGGCAAAAGAGCAACAGTGACAGAAAGTCACCCTGGAATATCCCCCCTTTGGATTTTATCCCAGGAATAATAATTTGCCCTTTATCATGGCTGAACTGCAAAGTGGTTTGCCACTGTTTCATGATTGCTGTGATGTAGTTTTTCAGTATAGGGCGTATCTTATATTTTCTAAGCACTCTTTTATCCATGAATGTGGGATAATGTCAAATGCTTTTTTTGTAGTCAGTCCATGCCATACTGAGATTCTTCCCCTTTTTACAGTTCTCCACTATGACTTTATTTAACAACAAATAATCCTTTATTCCATATGACTTTCTTTTACTGTCATTTTGTTCTATTGCCATAATTGAGTTTTCTACTAAATGAATATAAACTTTGTCTGCATCAATTCCAGTGTATAGTTTATATGTCATCAGAAGGCAAGTTATTGGCCTATAATTTTTAGGGTAGCTTGCACGTTCACTGTTAAGTAGGAGCATTGTTTTTCCTGTTGTTAGCCAGGTTGATGTCTGTTTGAGGTGTGCATATAAATAATTCTTACCCATGGCTAAACTTTCATGCAAAGATATTAATACTTTTAACCAGAAATTAAGTACTGCATTTGGGCCTGGGTTTTTTTGATTAGAGGCTTTTCTTAACTTTGTTTCAATCTCTTTCAGCTGTGTGAGTTTCTCAATGAGTTTCTCAATGATGCCTAAGTGGTGGATTGTGTCAAAAGCCTTGGCTAAGTCATGACAGGCTGTATGTACTGTTTTGCCTTCATCCAGGCCTTTGGTGACATTTTTTAAAGATGTCCACCAGGTTTAAGAAGCATGATCTACACTTATCAAAGCCAAATTGGGTCAGGTTAAGAGTGTAAAGGTTACCTATGTCTTTGTTGATAAGTCCATGATGATTCTGTCCATGGCCTTCCAGATAAGGGTGGTTAGGCTTAAGGGTCTCTAGTTCCCAGGGTCAGTTGATGGACCCCCTTTGTGCAAGGGAATTACTGTTGCTATTTTCCACTCTGCTGGGACAAAGCCAGTGCTTAGACTGTGGTTGAAGAGAGTGCCAAGTTCTTCTGCAGGGTCCTGTTTCAGACCATTTAGTAGGCAGCCTGGTATGTTATTTGGTCCCATAGAGGCTGTGTGTTTTGGCCATGGAGATTGCAGGTATGACCTGCTCTTTGGAGATAATAGGTAGAGGACTGGTGACAGGTATGCTTTCTGATATGTATGGTGGAGACAGGGGAGTAAAGTCTGTGCCAAATCTGTCTGTCAGCAGGTTGGCAAAGCTGGGCCTTCCCTTTTAGATTTCTGACTAAGAATGCCTCATGATTATCTTCAGCTAGGGATACTAGTTTAGCTTCATAATTGCCTTTAGAGAACTATACAAGATAACTAATTTGCTTGTTCAAGATGTGGAGGTTGTCTTTCCTCTGCTGAGTCAGTTCCCTCTTATGCTTAGATATTAGTTTCTTCCACTTGTTGTATAATCTATTTATGCCTGATGTCCAAAAGGGTGTCTTGTTTTGTGAGGACCTTGTTTTGCTCCGTTCAGGTACAGCTGAGTCTATACATTTGTATAGGTGTTTGTACAGGGCATTTGTGTACACCTCTGTACAACAGTCTTTGTTGACAGAGGTAGCAGAGGGGTTGTAACTATTTATGGTATCATTTATGAAGCTATAGATTGCTTTGGAGAAAAAAAAAAACATCCTTTTTGCTCTTGATGGGGATGGCGATCAAGTATGACCATTAATTCAACTGAGACTGAATTACGATCAGACATTAACAAGGAGGGCAACACTGAGGGATATTGCAGAGACCCCTTATGTTGGTGAGTACCAAGTCTAGGACATGTGATCCCCTTTTGGGGGTGCAGACTATCTCTTCATAGATTCATAGGTTGGTACTAGGCTATCAGCCCTAGGGCCTATACAAGCTTAGCCATAACAATTCCCTGGCTATTTCTTCCCACAGTATTTACTTCCCTGGACCTCTGTCTAGTAGGGCAACTGACGTGATCCCCGGGGTGAATTTTCTATCTCCCATCCAATCATCAAGGTTCCTTTTGAAGAGGCCCATGTATGGGCAGTCTACTCTCAGTGTGTGGGGAACCTCTGGGGAGCATGTTTGATTCATTGTGATGACTAGGTTGTGTGATTCTGAGTTACATTAGTCTGGGGGGAGTGGGATTCTTGTCTCTTTAAGTTTCTACTTTTGTCTGGGTTTGACATGGCCTTGTATGTTAAGCAGAGATTGCCTCTGAGTAGGAGAGAGTGAGACAGAGTCTAGGTGTAGAGTAGCTTTTAGTCATAGCTTTTCTGACACATTTAGGCTATTGTTGCTTTTTTTAGTGAGGTATGTCTGTGGTCTAGTTCATGCCTCATCAGTTATTTGATTACATACCGAGCGGATACATTGTATTCTATTACATTCTATAATAGGGAGGGATGACAGTGGGATGTGATGGGATTTTTCTTTCTAAAAAAAAGATAAAAGCCCTGTGTGCTGAGTGTGGAGATATCCCCTTTCTGTGTGGTGATGTGTAGTTATTGAAGGGGAAGACCACTGTCCACCCTGTTCCAGAGCATTTGTTACTATAAAAGTCCAGAAACCTAAGGGTGAACATGTTTGTGCTGCCCTTAGTGTGTGGTGTGCCACACAGAAGGATTTCTTGACTGTTGTGGCGATGTGGTTATCGAAGGTGAGACCACTGTCCACCTGTTCCAGAGCATTTGTACTACACATCGATCAAGGTGTTTTGTTTGTATGTGAGTGACTGGTGGGACCTATAACCTACAATGATATGGAAGGGGGTTTTACCTACAGTTAGTAGGACATGGAGTAGCTGTAGGGAGTTGTACTGTTTGACTAGTCTTGAGGTGTATTTGTCTGTGATGAAGATGTATACACCTCCATCTTTGTTTTTTTAAGCTGGTTTTGAGGTTTGAATATGTGGAAGGCATTGCAGCCTTGCATGGCTTGGGAGGTCTCTGTGGTCCTGAACCATGTCTCTGTGACTGCACATACATCAGCAGCTTCCATGGTAAGGAGTGCTTCTAGTGAGTGCAGTTTCTGATTTAGACTCCTTGCATTAAGCAGCATAACCCTGAGCTTGTCTCCAGTGGATTTTTTTAATGTCAGGAATTTAGTTGTTCTGACATTGCCTAAAAAGGCACTATGGGGAGGCAAGTACCTTTGCCAGTAGGTGAAAGCTAAGAGGCAACAGGTGAAGACCATTTCTGGCAAAGCATCATGGTCTGTCGGCCATATCTTCCCAGGCTGACAGATACTGGATCCCCCTGGACTGACACCAGAAGCTAAGTCAGTTGTTGAAGTCAATCATTTTTTGTTTATACTGAGGCATCATCCTGGGTGATGGTAGAATGCTGCTTAGGGGGCTGGGGACATACCTGCCTGAAACACATAATCTAAAACTCAGTCATATCTCTCTTCATATAGTCCAGTGATGTACATCTCAAGTCATTCACTCCAGCATGGACTATGACAGAGTCATAATGGTACTTATTGTTGAAAGACTTCAGTGCATGAGTGATCTAATGGATGCTGGCACTTGACAGGCAGCTGACCGTGACCTTCTCCTTGTCCAGCCTGGTGAGGGGGACATCTGTGTATCTCACTATGGAGTCACTTATGATCAAGACATTTGGTTTTGAGGTGTTTTGCCTTAGGGGCTTACTGGCTGAAACACTGTTGTATGTATTATTATGTGCAGTGGATTCTGTTGGCTCGGCAGTGTGTGTGCAATAGGCTTGCTTGGAATATCTCTGATCTTTAGGTAGGTTTCTAGCAAGTACCTCCATGTATGTGGGTTTATGTGTTGTGAGCTTGTTATGTGTAAGAGGTGAAGTGTGTGTGATGACAACCTGTTTGATATCTGGTTTATTGTCATGTGAGAGAACTGATTCCAAATTCATAGTATAGCTACAGCTTTCACATGTTGTATTTGTTTTAGATGTAACTGGTTGTCAGTATACATGAGGCAATTGCTATAGTGCCTCAGGATTCCCATGTCAATCAGGCTGACTGGACAAATGGTGGGAAACTGTCCATGTATTATGGCAGGTATATGCTGTAATAACTAGTGGGGAGTTGGCTAGATGGACCAGGTTTTGCTGTAAGACTAACAAAAAGCAGCTATTCAAGGAGGGCTAGGAGTAGAAAACTGCATCAATGCTTTGCAATGCACAACTGAGTTGCTCACAGGGCAGCAGTGCAATCCCTGAGCAGCTGTGGTAAACTGAGTGCAAACCCACCCAAACAACGCTGAAATACTAGCAAAGTTAAATGATTTTAAAAAAGTAAACAAAGGGAAAGCTCAAGACCAAGCTTTATTCCAGCAATCCCAAATTCAGATCGGTCCTTGGCTGCGCACTTCTACCACAAAGGTACAGGGGGACCATCTTAATATAAGATGGCTGATTTTAGTGCTCAAATGATACCAGTTTAGATTCAGCAAGCCTAAATCTAGCCTATGCTATAAAATGCAGACGTACTAGAAATTCAAAGTGCAGAAAATCGCAGTCACAGCAGAAAAAAAAAAAAAAACAGTTTAAATAAAGCAGCAACTCAGTAAAATACTCCCACAACAGTATGTACCACAAACCTTCCTAGTGTGAAATAAATTATCTGGAACCCAAGCGTTTAAACCTAAACAAAGACACTTAGAATAAGAGGCACAATAAGCCTTCACCAGCAGTTCCAAGCTTAGAATGGTGTAGGCTACACTCTCCTGCTAGAAGCGTCTAGACCACAAACCTTATGAATGTAAATTAACTGGTTTGGAACTCAGGTGCTTAAACCATAGGATCATGTAGGAGATTACTAGGCTATCGACCCAGAGGTCTTTTAAACCTAGCTATTTTAAACCAATATAAATACCACAGAAGTACTAGTCAGTACCCAAGATTGCATTTAGTGATGACTGCCCCTGTCCAGGAGGTTTGTGGCTGCTATTTCCAGTAAGAATTTATGGTGCCTCATTCACTCATCCAGGTTCCTCTTGAACAGTGTCATAGCGGTGCTCCATTTCACATAAATTGGTAGCCTGTTCCAAAGACATGGCAGTCGCTGGGAGATAAATCTGTCCCTCCAGCAAGTCCTATTTAAGTTTTAGGCCATATTTAAGTCCCTAGAATGGGTAGCCTTAGACCCATATGATTTATGGATATGCAATAGGTTCATTAGGTTTGGGTCTTGGGTTGCTCTGTAGACCAGGCACAAGTCTTCTCTAAGAAGTCTATACTATACGGGGGGGACTTTAGTTGGTCCATGTAAGACACATGCTGGAGGCCCTTGATCTTCTTTGTTCGAAACCTCTGGGGTCTCTCTAATTGCTGCAGGTGCTTAGTACAGTACATACTGAATGGGGCGTTATACTCAATTATGATCATGGAAAGCTTTCCTTACAATGGTACACACATGGTGGTCATAGTTAAGATTGTGGTCAACCTGTGATACCAGGTCCCTTACCACTTCATGGGTACTTAGGGTATTGTTGTTGATTTGATAGTGCGAAGGGACATTGTTTGTGCCAAAGGGAATGATGATGCATTTCTCTGCATGCAGTTTGAGACCGTGACTAATACACCAGTCACTGGTCTGTGTGAGGCCCTCCTGGAGTATACTGACATCATTTGGGGATTCAATGATTGCGCCTAGTTTGCAGTCATCTGCAAACTTGGTCAGCCACAACCCTTTAGTTTTTACTTGTAGTTCTGAGAAGTATATACCAAACAGTAGGGGGGGCCAGCACTGACCCTTGTAGCACCCCACTGAAAACAGGTCTGCTGGTTGATGTCACCCACTTTGATAGTATGTGTCTGGTTTGTGAGCCATTTGGCAACCCATCTTACAATGAAGGGGTTTACATTCAGTTTGCTTAGTTTATTGGTAATGACTGAATGTGGGATTGTGTCAAAAGCCTTTGCCAAGTTGAGGTATGCTGAATACACTGATTGGCCCTCATCAATGGCTTTGGTGAATGGATGAATTGGGTAGGACTCTGGGTTTGGAGGTCACCCATGTCTTTATTTATGAGTGCCATAATGATACATTCCATGGCCATATAGATGAAGCTGGTCAGGCTTATGGGTCTGTAATTCCCTGGGACTGTTGCTAGTTCAGCTTTGTGGAGGGGAATAACTGTAGCTGTTCTCCATTCCGCAGGAACAAAGCCTGTAGTTAGGCTATGATTGAAAATAGTACTTAGTGGTGATGCTAGTACATGTTTTGGCTTGTTTAGAAGACAGCCTGGGATGTCATCTGGTCCCATAGTGGCTTTTTTCTTTGCCTTGGACAGGGCTTTGAGGATATGATCTTCAGATATGTAAGGTGGGGGAGCATGGGGGAGGGTCTTTTGTAAGTTAGGAGGGGATAAGGGAGTGAAATTCTCACCAAACCTATCCGCTAGCAGGTTTGCTATCTCTGTGGGGTCAGTGTGTGTGATACCATTGGCCACCAGTTCTGCACATGCTTGGGTCCTACCATTTAGGTTATATATGTAGCTGTAAAAGGCCTTATGGTTATCCTTGGCAGTGCCTGATAGGTTTCTCTCAAAGGAGCTTTTGAAGGATTTGCCAATTTGTCTTATTTGCCTGTTAAGGCTGAAGAGGGTGGTTTTCCATTGTTGGGTCCTTGTCTTTGTTTTCTTGAAAAGCAACTTTTTGCATTTATTGTAGAGTTTGTTGATGCTGGAAATCCATCATGGCAGCTTGATTTTACTTGGTGCTCTGGCTTTGATTCTGTCTGGTACAGCCAAATTTATACACTTATGCAAGTGATTGTACAGGGATTTAATGTAAGCTTCAGAATAATTACCACTTTCAGCTTGGGGTGAGGCTTGGAATGCATTTATACCTTCAACTAGGAGGGTATAGTTTGCCTTGGCAAAGTTTTTTTGTCTGATTTCACCCTTTGTGAATTCTGGTGTTAGTGTCAGTTTGAAGGTGCCTGATTTGTGGTCAGTTTTAACTAATAAGGGTTCAGCAGTTGCAGCAGAGCATCTGTTTATGGACAATTTGCTCCAGGGCATTTGAATTCACAAAGTCAAGGAACTTTTGTGCTAGCAAGTTTGGGCTAGAGTAGGTTTCCCAGGTGATGGTGGGATAATTAAAATCCCTCAATACCAGTGTGTTTGGTAAAATTTGGATTGTTTTCAGTTTGGTTATGTAGGCTACATGGGTGTCATGACCCATGGGAGGGGATCTATAACTGGCTAGGACTTGAATGGGGGTCTTACACACTGTAACTTGGACCTGGAGTAACTCCATGGAGTTGACCAGTCTAACTAGATGAGAGGTGAATTTATCTCTAATATAGATTGGAACACCACATCCTTTGATTTTTCTCACATTCATTTTGGGGTCTAAAGGTGTGGAAGGCATTGTAGCCTTGCAGGGCCAAGGTACTCTCTGAGGCATTAAACCAGATTTCTGTGACTGTACATCTACTAGTGATAGAAATGCGTCCAGGGAGTGCAGTTTTTGGTTTAAGCTCATAGCCATTTAACAGCATGACCCTTATTTTGTACTGATTGGTTAATGTCACATCAGTAATGTTGTTTTTGAGACCTTGCCTAAAAAGATGGTGAGGAAAGAGCCTTTGCCAGCAGCCAAAATCTTAGGGGTTCCAGGTGCAAACTGTCTCTGACAAATCAGCTAGGTTTGTCAGCCATGGCTTTCCAGGCAGACAAGAACTTGATCCCCTTGGAATGACACCAGAAACTAAGTCAATTATTGAAATCAATCATTTTTGTTTATAGTGTGGCATCATTCTAGGTGGGGGTAGCATGCTGAACAAAGACACTTAGAACAACAGGCACGATAAGCCTTCAACCACCAATTCCCAATTTAGAAGGATAGAGGCTAGACTACATACCTTCTTAATGTAAAACAATGGGCCTGAAGGCCAAAAACGTAAACCAAAACTAAGAGGCTTAAAATAACAGGTACAATGTAATCCAATACCAAACAGATTACAGTGACATGTTTTTTAATCCATCCACATACAGTATACCATGGGAAGGTTAGCAGGCACTGTGTTATCTTCATGAGAAAGCCCAGTGGTCTGTCCAGGTGCTGTATGTGTTTGGTGATGTTCATGCAAAAGAGAGCATTATACTGTATAATTGTTCTGATGTGTTTGACTACAGTGCTGTCATACAATCCTGAGATCTGAATGTGATGGCATGTCTTATGATGTGCACCATATGTATGTACTGGAAAATCATTAAAGAGAAATATTAGAAAGTAATGAGACACATTGTAGGTCCTGACTTCACAAGCCATGCAAGAGAATACACTAGAAAGTACTGACATGATGATGCTATCCACTGCATAACTTTGCAAGGCAAATTTAAGTGATGGGTTCAATTATCAGTTCAACAACACAAATGTAGACATACTAGGCACTACTGTAACTATGCACCTTGGGCATCAGACACAAAGCATTCGTATCTCTGAATCCAAAAGAGAGAAACCAGGGCTATGGTACAGTTATCATCACTTGCACATGGTGTTGTGTGAGGGGCAGGAAGCCTAGGCTGACCCAAAAGGTCAGTGAATGTGTATGAGTAAGAAAGGGAAGCAGGCAGGCTGAACTATGTAACTGTTGTGTATGTGTCTGTAGGGGTCCTCCATGTGACAGAGATGTGTGAAAGTCTGCATGAACATAGCCAAGCTCAATGCTAGCTCTACTTTTTAGTATGTCATATAGGTATGAGCCATGCATGGCAGAGCTGGCAGTTCATCGTTGTCACCCCTGACCATGAGAACTGGCTCTGCCAGGAGTTGCACTGACACTTCCATTCACAAGTTCAAATGCAGTGCTGCTACCTGAGTGTAACTGACATCTGCTGGGCATGGTCCCTTCAGTGGAATGCCCAGGACCATGACCACATGGCCTGCCAGATTTGGGTGTGGACAGCACACTCACTGATGGACTAGTGGAATTACTGCCACTACAGGATTGTGATCAGGCAGGGCCAAGTTGGCTATCAGCAGATGTTGTGGCTGACCTATGGCCATGAGGATGATGTTCAACTCCCAGCAGACGTTCCATCACAGACACTGCTTATTCCATGACAGATGCTCCTTGGTCCATCCCAGACACCCTGTGTTCCAATGTGATATTTTTCCAATCCAGTGAATTGGCAACATGGTGGAGGCAGTCACTGTGTCAGCCTGTGCCACATCTATAACGCTGAGCATTTGTGTGGAGTGCCTTTCTGAATGTGCCTGTGCCTCCATGATGGCCCTAAATATACATTGAGTGACACAGGAAGAAACATCTGCACCAGGTGGAGGAAGGACAGCAGCCCCCAGACCACCCCTATCAATCCTCCTGCATGGCACTTCACCCACACTTTGGCTATGGCCAGACTCAACAGGCACTGAAGCCGCAGTAGGCACACTTCTCTGATCGATATCCTCACCCTCCACCTGTCCAATATCTGTGGGATCAGTGGACTTGTTAGAAGTAGTCCTACTGGCTGTGTCTGGGGAAAATAAAGGGGGTTGCTGAATCTCAATCTCTGGGTCAAATTCAGCCTCTGCACCCCCGACTGTGCCACAGTTTCTCCACTTTATCATCAATGTCAGTGTCTGATGAGACACTGACATAAGGTAGTACAGGGTCCACACTCCCACTGTCATGATCACCTGTGATAAAAGGAAGAAACTCATACGTACATTAATACCTGCATTACTATGGTGCAATATATGCTAAACAACTATCAGTGCCACCATTATTACAGGCAGTACAGCAATGCACACAACAAGCCTAAAATTACAAATTATGATATTTCTTTAAATTGATCTGCAGTATTGACATACATTTATTTGGCTTACCTTCTGCTGGATGCATCTGTTGCTAGATTCCTGATGGTCCTGAAATAAGTTAGGCAAGAGGTAAGAGCAATATCATCACATTCAGCAGTAAGATAGGGGGTATTACATGTACTCCTCTATATCTGCAATAATTGTGCATTCAACAAGAATGTGGCTGACTACTCCAAAGTGAGCTTATCACTGTAGCAATCTTCAATCCCCCCCAAGAAAAGACATTTGATACAGAAGTAAATTTTATATCAATTGTTTTACTATACACCAGTATTCAACTGGTCGTATAACAAAGCCTACCTGGAAGCTCCTCCTGCGACTCAGAAGGAATGGTTCCCGCATCAAGCACATGCTGTAATCCACGCTGCTGTGAGCTGTCATGTTGGAAAATATTCACCAGGAACTCTTCATTGTGGGTGAGAGGTTATTCTGTAGTAGGTCCTCCCATGGTTACTCTTTGGTCTCAGGCAACAACAGCTGTTTCCCTCTGTGCAGAGGTAATCATTTTGGTGGCCCTGTGACACACCTGTTCATATGTCCGGCTGTGGCAGTCCATAGAACTGATGTTGGCAACAGTCTGCTGCCATACTCATAGCTTTTCTTGCATATTGGGCTGACCCTTTCCCCAACAGAAATGTCCCCATATTGATGGAGATCATCAACAATTATTTTGTTCTCTGCTTCACTGATGGGAGGTGTCTGCCTCAGTGACATTTTGTGTTATATAAGACAACAGAATGATAATGCACATAAGTATCACATAACTACAAAGTAACTGTTTCCAGAAAAAACAGTAAAGGTAGATAGTCAGTAGTGACCTCTGGAAAAAAACATAAAACAGTCTACAGATGTGAAATACTAACAGGCAGAATGCAAAACAGGAAGAGTAGCAACAGCAGCATATCCTTGTATGTGCCATAGCAGTAACTCAACTGTGCCCCCACCCTAAAAAGAACAGTCTGTTCCAGTTTGTGATACAACAATAACTTTTCTTTGCTTCTGCATTCACAAACAAACAAACGAACAGGCACATGAACCACCTTGCTAATAAAACATCTTTGAAATCCTAACTTCCCTCAACATTATCACCTTTAACAATTTCTTCACCAAATCCATTCTTGCTCTTGCTAATGCTCAGAACGGTCCATCCCTGAAACAACTACCAAGTACCATGACAATACAGAAGGTTTAACATTCCAACCTGTCTCTACTCACTTTATTAAGGAACTACTGAAGAAACTAAAACCTTCCACCTTAGCAGCTGCTAAACTGCCAGCAGAATTCCTGAAAATAGCTGCCGGTGGCATTGCTTATCCTTTGTCCATTCTTATCAACCATTCAATATCAGAATATTTAGTTCCTGAAGTCTGGAAAATTTCACACATTATACCTCTCCACAAAGGTGGTAACTCAAAAGAGTTATTCCAACTATTGACCTATAGCCATACTCTGGAGAAGTGTATACACACACAACTCATGGATTATCTCAACATTAACAACCTTCTCACAAACACTCAGCATGACTTCAGGCCCCATCACAGCACCACAGCTGCTTATTACTTATTTCATTCACTCACATAGTTACCAACCACAGAAATAATGGCAACTATGTCTCTGCTGTCTTTCTTGACCTCTCCAAAGCATTTGATATGGTCAATCCTAACAAGCTGATTAAATCCCTCTCTGAACTAAATCTTAGTACATCCTTCATTTCCTAGTTCCAAAGCTACTTGACAGGTAGGCAGCAAGCAGTCAATGGAGGCAAGAACTATCACCTTTATTACCTGTCTCTTTAGGAGTTCCCCAAGGCTCCATCTTTGGACCTTTACTCTTTTCAATCTTCACTAATAAACTCCATACCTCTACTCTAGAAGCCTCAGTCATCCAATATGCGGATGACTCAACAGTAATCTGCTCTTCTTCTTCCCTTCAAGAACTGCAAGGCCAAACACAAGCCTCTTTCCTCTCCATGGAAAAATGTCTCATCAATCCTCAATTAATACTTAACCCCAATAAAACCAAACTTCTCATTTTCCACTTACTCCACACCCCCACCTTCATGTATCATCTTTTCTAAAAACAAAACAACCATCTCTCCAGTCACTCACACCAAGCTATAAAAATGAGAGGACTATATAGAAATAAACAATTCCTCACAAACAGTACCAGAGCTAAAATGCACAAACCTATCTCATCTCTGCACTTCTATGTGCCTCTCCTATGCTCACCAATCACAGAAAATCAGATTTAACTAAACTTGATGCCTGGTATAACAAAATAGCAAGGTTCGCCACAAATAGCCCTTACAAAACACACCAGTGCCTAGCCCTTAAACAACTCAACTGGCTAGAACTCCCCCAACTCCTCCTGCACAACCAGCTCACACTAAGCTATAAGATTTTATACTACCCTGAGAAAACCCCTGCATTACAAAACCTAATACATCCTTACTCCAGTACTAGGGTTCTACACTCCAACAACAAACCTCTACTTCAAGTCACTAAAGCCAACAACTCTGCAGGGGCCTCCTTCTATTTTAACAATTTTGCAGGGGCCTCCCTCTATTCTAACAGATCTGCAGGGGGCTCCCTCTATTCACACCATACTGCTAAAAAAATAGAAAACTCTGTCATCTAACATAACAGCCATGACACCCTTATCTCTGTTCAAGAAATCTCTAAAAACACACCTCCACATGAATTGGGCTTGCCACTGTGACACCCCAGGCTAGTCCTACTCCAGCCTATTCTTGCCCACCCCTAGACAAAGTCCTCATCCCTTATTTTCAGGCCATAAGCTTCTCCTATTCTTTCTAGTATCATTCCTTAAGCTACTCCCTCTTCTTTCCACACCTCTCCTTCTTTTAAGTCATAACAATTGATGTATACACCATAATATTATATTATTCTCAGCATTTTTACTGATGTACTGTGCATTGCATAATCATAGCTTCATTTTTATGCTACATGTAATCTTTATCACTGATGAGGTATTAACTTGTGTTATAATTGGAGCTTTTCTCCCTGGCCTCTGCTGAAAAAGGACTTGTGTCCAGTCAGGCATTCCCGGTTACCAAATAAATAAATAAATAAACAAAGGACCTACCCCTGAAAGATTTGTGCATATGTATCACACAGCTTCCTATTTTCTTGTTTTGTCAATCATGTATACCTCTGAAATGGCTTGACAAACATGGTCATTCCATCAGTATACTTCCAATTAATGCATACAGATAAAAGTAAAAAAGCCTTTGCTTCACATTATTCATTAATATATTCTAGCATATACATTATGTAGGTAACAAAATGGGAGCATGCCTCCTGGAGTTCAATACTCCTCTGTAAAAATATATTTGGAACAAACTGGATTTTGTGAAGTCCTGCAAACATGTGGCAAGTGTTCTCACCATCAGTTTGGCTAGCTACACGTTTGCCTTTTTATAATGAAGTAGAATATTAATGAATTGCATCTGTCTTAGCTGTGTTTCAGAGATGCTAATTACAACATAAGCAGCTGAATTGCATGTTAATTAACTAATCTGGTGGAGCTATTCAACAAGTTATAAAGTAACCACATAGACTCCATGCTGGTTTTTCCTGTGGATTTCAAAAGTAGTGGAGTGTCCATTAGCAAGTAGTAGGCCTCAGGCATCTAAGTTTCAGACATTGATACCTCTCCAAAGTACTGATGATCAGTACTTCCTTGGTTAAGCGTCATATGTTTGTAATAAGAAATCATAACAGAGAAAAGCTTAAAAGTAATGAGACACATTGCAGTTTCTGACTTTACAACCCTCACAAGATCAAACAGGCAGGATGCAAAACAAGGAGAGTAACAGGAGCAAGATATCCTTGTTTGTGCCATAAGGGTAGCTGAGCCTGGGTCCACCCCCTTCGAAGGAACAGTGTACCCTTGCATATGCCATAGCAAGAACCCACCTTTGCATCCCCCCAAAAAAGGGCAGTCTATGCTCGTTTGTGCCATCCAACCTGCCCTTCATTTGACAGCAACTGCATATCATAGTATTCCCAATTAATATCCTTACACATTTTAAGTTAAATTATATAGACTGGCTTACACACTCATGTCTCTGAGTACTGGTTATATAACTGATGAATGACCAAGAAACACAGAAAGGTAAGACAGAGCTGTATATTTGCAAGTAATAATCATAACAGGTTGTGCAATCACTAAGTGCACTCTATCGAAATATATTTAATATAATACATTTACGAATAACAGGTCATGCCTTGATATTAGTGTACATTCAGCTGCACTTGGTTGTGTGAGGAGTTACTTAATTTATTTGCTGCAAAGCTGTCTGTGTGGCAAAAATGGAGAAGGCACCCATCCTGTTTTCTGAAGGTGCATTGGAGTGAGATTTGGGATCCACACCTATGTAGACATATCTCATGTGTACAAACATATTTTACTCTGTATGTCATAGACTTATTTTCCTCATTTCAACTCTTTCTCATTTATTTATTTATTTATTTTGGGGGGTGGGGGCACTGTTTGCATGATGTGCCACTTAGCACAAATAGCTTTATGCTCATCTCATTTGCATGTAGAGAGGCAGTGCACAAACTGGATGGATGGATCACCCAGGTAGCAGACAGGCCCCAGACAGACAGAAACATAAACCGGATGCATTCAGTTAATACTATTGGCCATCGTGCAAACACATTGCCCGCCAGTGCACTCTCAAGCACTGTGTTTGCATGATGGTAAGCAATGTGCAACACTTTCAAATGTTGCAAAACCAAAAAGTGTGCACTTTTAGTTAGCACGATACATTCAGTTGGCAGGAAAACATCATTCTACATTGGTCTTGATCTGTGGTAGGCATGGCAGGCATTCTTGGAGAGGTTTGAAGATTCAGTGTTCAAAGATTTGGTGTCCAGGAGTCCAAAGTGTTTTTTGGACTCCTAGTGAATGAACATGGGCCCAGGCTTTTGCAGAGGGAATATTGTGGCTCAGATTACAAGCTAGAGACATGAAATAGGCTTGTCTGGGCTCTGACCAGTGCTAGGGGTATCCCCCACACTGGTGAACAATGTAGGAATCACTACAGAGACCTCTGGATGAGGAAGAAGGATACCCTCAACCACTGAATTGAGGAATGTACAGATAGTGGCACCTCACAGATGTGTAAGCATCACTTACAGAGACTACTTGTAATAGTTAAATGCTGGATATAGTCAGGATTGGTATTTATAATGGCATTTTGTTATGTTTTTTCTGCAGTTGTCACAGACTGAGAACTAAATGTGAGAACCCATGCTGCTAGATTGGCATGGATGTGAGAAGCATGTGGTATATATGCATCCGAACAGTACTGTTATTTTAGCATTAAAGTAAAGGCACCTTTATTGGTTTATTATACAGTTGCAACAAATTGAACTTTCATGTCTCAACTGTAATAGGAAAGTATGCATGCATTAGTCTAGAGGCCAAAACAGCAGTTCAGTGTCAGAGTGTAGTCAGAGGTTGTGGGTTCAAAAAAACACACTTCCCAAATATACAATAATGTTAAGTTTTCATCAATATGGCAATGTAACGTCAGAGCTCTAAAGCAATGGCACAAATGGCCTGCTGTCAATGGGGAAGACAGGAAAGTGGTGAAATGGGGAGCAAGCAGAGGGAATAAAGTGAAAAGAGGACAGAAATGTGCAGGAATTGTGTCGGTAAGGACCATAGATATCCATTTCTTCAACAATAAAACATGATCATATATGCAAAATAGCTGAATTTGGACTGTCACTTCCAGAGAAAGGGGTGACCACAACTAGCCAATTGGACCAAATCAAGTGTGTCATAAAGACATGTGTGAGAAATGGAGAGCTATATATGGGGCAATTTTTTTTTTGTGGGACAGGTGCCCATATTTGTTTTTGGAGAGAGAGGAATGTTGGGGAAGGAATGTAGGAATGACTAGATGAATTAAGTTGGGTAGGTGAGGAGGCAATTGCAGACAGACAAGACAAACAAGACAAAATACAGGGATGGTGAAGGACATATGAGGTGGGTGAACACCATGGTTGGGGAGAGGGTGGGAAATCGAGGTCCCATACATGTCAACTTGGTTGACAGTGAGTATCTGGTCTTCACCCAGTGGACTGTCATCACTGTTACCTCACTGCACCACTGGTAACAGTGCCCAATGTCTGTGTCTCCTATGAGTATTGTGAACCAGGATTCAAAGCAGGTGCTCCATCTTGCATAGTTGTGTACACATAGCGAGGGGCACAATCTTATGCACCATCCTTGGCAGTTCCCCTCGGGTGATAAAGTTATCACCTCCACCACTGCTCCCAGAGGGAGCCATGGGCCTGTCCTCCGGGGCAGAACTACTTGAGGGGCCAGGTAGTGCACAGGCAGCAGAGGGGTACTGCCACATCATGCACCAGAAGTGCTGATGAAGTGAAGGCAGATGGATCCCATGGGACAGGCCTACCCCGCAATGCTGTGGGAAAAACAAAAAATATAAAAATAAAAAAAAAGAGAGAAGATAAGGGTTGGGTCAGAGGAAAAAAGGGAGAATGTTAGTCATTTCATATGTGACATACAAAGCAATGATGCAAGTATTTGACTCTATTCTGTTACCTTTACTTTTAACACTACAAACTCCTAACACATTTCTTAATTACTTTTAAGACTACCCAGTTCATAACAGAGGCACACTATAGATCAGATTGCAGCTAGCAATCCTTGATATATGCATATGTTGCACATATGCATGTTCCAGTTATACTGATTATAGTTTACAGAGGGTCATTTGTGCGACTGGTATAGTGGTCTGAAGTTACATTGCAATAATGATGAAAATCTAACAGTATTGTATATTTGGGAAGTGTGGTTTCTGAACCCACAACCGCTCACTACTCTCTAATACTTACTGTTATTTTGTCATACAGACTATTGCATGCATACTTCCCTTTTACAGTTTACAGATGCATGCTAACTGCTATTTGAGAATATGGAACTGTTGCTTTGTGCTATAGACTAAGGCATGTATACTTTTTTACAGTTGAGATGTGCATTCTCAATTTAATACAACTGTATTAAATACTAACTAAGCAGTCCTTATCTTTTAATGCGACTAAATTATTATGAAAATTATTATTATTAAATTACTATTTAGAACAGTAGTGTTCTGATACATATATACCACATGCTTCTCACATCATTATCAAATGTGTGGCATGGGACCTCCATTCAAGGCTTTCCTCTGTAGCAGCTGTGGAAAAAACAGAACAGAATACCATTATGAATACCAGTCTTGAATATATTCACCTTTTACCTTTTACAATTATTCACTGAAATTGATATGAACACATCTGTGGGGTGTTCCCAGTACTAAATTCCCCAGTCCAATAGTTGAGGGCATCCTGCTTCCTCCTCTGGAGGTCATCAAAGTGATGTCTGCATTGCTCACCAGTACTGGGAAAACCTGTAGCACTGGTCAAAGCCCTTGCAATACTATTCCAGGCTTCAGACTTGTATTCTGAGCCTGAATAGTGCCACTGCAGCAATCAGGGCCCATGCTCCTTAACTAGGAGTTCAATAAAGACTTTGGACCGCGGAACACTGCACTTCTGTGCTTGAAACTGCACTTCCTCACCAGGATCACCAGACATGTCTACCATAGCTTAAGCTCAATGTAGAATGAGCATTTCCTGCCAACTACATTTTGTATCCTGATGTTTTTCCATGAATTGCACATCTTGTGCTTACTGAAAGTGTGCCCATTTTGGTTTTGCAACATTTGAAAATGTTGCCCATTGCTTACCATTGTGCAAACACAGTAGGCAAGGGTGCACACTGCCTGGAAATGTGTTTGCATGATAGTAAGCAATGCACAACAGTGGCAAGCACTGCATTTTCAAGATTATTTGTTATAGAGGCATTTGTATAAATATGCTAGTCAAAGGGATCATGTCTGTGGTTCTCTTACACTTACAGCTATTGCCACAAGAAGGGTGGGAAAACAATTGTGTATGTTACACTTCATTGCTATAATCTGCAATCTCACAACAGTAAAACAACATTTGCACACCCTGTATTAGAACTCCGGACCATCTGCACTCCACAACTACATCTAACACCTGCTGCCAGGATTAGTGGCATGATATGCCCTATCTTAGTATTCATTGTAAAATTGTTGCTGTTAATCACAGCACAGTGATACTTATTGTGTTTGCATGATGGCCAATAGTATTAATCAAATGCATCCAGTATATGTTTGTGGCTGTCTGGGTCCTGTTTGCAACCTGGGTGGCCCATTTCTCCAGTTTGTGCACTGCTGCACTTC
Source organism: Protopterus annectens (assembly GCF_019279795.1). Taxonomy (NCBI): domain Eukaryota; kingdom Metazoa; phylum Chordata; order Ceratodontiformes; family Protopteridae; genus Protopterus; species Protopterus annectens. The sequence goes on along the minus strand of NC_056743.1, from coordinate 1,404,307,837 downwards.
ATACAAACCAGGCCACAACCAAACTCATTTATGCTAAGTGGCTAAGTGGAGCATTGTGCAAACACTGGCCTAAAATAAAAATGGAGACATGGTTGAAATAAAGAAAAACAATATATGGCAGTTCCCCAAACAAATTTTAATGAAGAAAACTCAACTACGGAAAAAGCAATTGCCGCTCTGTCCTACAATCTGCTTTTGTGGCCAGCAGCCTTACACAGAAATGGTATCAGCATCATACCTCCTAACTGTCCAGAATTTTGCAGAATGTCCAGATGTTTGCATCATATTTTTGGGCTGCTCCTTGTAAATTGTGTGGTTTTCTGGAAAATCACTGAAGATTGAAGTCAGTACATAATGACATACATTTCAGTTTCACACTTCATATCCTTCAGAAAATGCATGCTAACACAAATCCTATTATTCTACCTACTTTCTATGGTTATAAGAACAGTATGGTAAATTTGCCCACATTTTTGGTCCTTTGTCCAACATTATTTTAGTCTTTGTCCAGATTTCTTATACTAAAAAGTTGGGAGGTAGGATCCACATTAATACTACAGGTTTTATGGTCACCAACACTGATGTGAGCCACGAAACCTTGCATAAGTGCGCTGTATATTATTAAAATACATGTTGCGATGTCACATAATGAGCAATATCACATAAGCAAAAACTCTCCGTGCAGGCTCTGCACGGGACCTACATGGAGTTTATTGAATCTGGGGGATACTTTAAATTTACATTTAAGAACAGACGTATTTCCTCAGTCTTTTTCCTCTGAAAGATTAATCTGTGTATACTCCATTTTCCCTTTCCTATGACATGAAGAAATATGGCACAGTGTGTGTGTTTTGGTTTATCAGCAAGCCTACTCAAACTGAGATGCAGCTCAGAATTTTTAATTCATAGCACCTAATTTTCACAGTGGTTCCTAGTAATTGTAGAGAATTCATCTTAAACCAAGAATTCAGGAAAACAGTAATAAGAACACTTGTGATTCAGCTGTAAAAGCAAAATTAAAACAAATGAGATTTTAGCTGTAAATAATGAAAATACATCTGGCTTTAACTTAATGTTTTAGAATTATGAAAATGAAATGATTAAATGTTTTTTTTTCTTTCAAGTTATAGAGCTCTTTGCACAGGTAAAGTCCACAATATACCAACGGAAAAAGATCTGGTCGCTCAGACTTTTTTTCCATTGGTATAAAGTGTCCAAAACCTTTTTTTTTTTTTTTTTTTTAATAAATAAAAAAAAAAAAAAATGGAGCAATGGAGACTTTCTTTTCTCTGTTGCTTCCATTTCAAAGCATTAATGTACTGGGTATAAATAAGAATGCAAGTCTCATACACATGCGCAGTAGATCAACACAAGGCAGCAGTATGCCACCACCGGTGGAAGAACAGTAATGCACCATTAAACAAAGACATTATTTAAGAAAAGTAAGTATTTTTTCTTAAATAATGTCATTGTATAATAGCAATAACCGACTCCGTGGTTGTGGTATATTGAAATTTACCCATGGTTGGCTTTATTTAATCACTTGGGCTTTGCCCCCATGATTAAACCATGCCAACCATGGGTAAATCTTCAATATACCACACCACATTGTCAGTTATTGCTTAATTCTCTAACTCTACAGTCCCAAAAGATCACTACTGTTTTCTGCCAAAACATTGCCAACTGTAACTAAATCAAACAATACTGCTGGAGACTCTTTATATTCCTCATCTTTCTCTCTTTAAAACCTGGAACTCCACCCCTCCACCTCTCTCTCTCTCTCTCTCTCTCTCTCAGAATATTAAACAACAATAAGCATTTCAAAGTACACTTAAAAGATCACCTAAAATACTTGGCTATGCTCTTGCATCTCTTCTGGGATAACTTAAATACTGCTTCTCTTTCAACCCCTTTCCTGGGCCTCTGTACTCTTTATATAGCCTCTCTACTCACTAAATGGTTCTTGTACTCCACCTGGTATAACCACACTCTAGTCTACTTCTCTTTGCACTTCCAAAGAACTTTCTAGGCTTATTGTCAGCCTCACAATTTACATTTTTTCTGCCATAAAGCTTTGTAAAATATTGCATTATATGTCACTAATGAAAAACCTGTTTTCATTTTCTTGTCCTCAGATGTAATACTGTATACATTTTTATTCTGCTGAATACTATTTCCCTATCCAGTGTAAAGAATCTTTATCAAACTGTGACAAACTTACATTAACCTAAAATGTACATATGACTACTGCTTATTTTGAAAACTATGTGGATAACTACTGACAGCAGTGACAAGAATATTGACGACATTATAGTTAATTGTTATTTAAAAGATCATTAGTATTCCTTTATTTAAAACTTTGGGTACCTTGCCATACAATGAATGTACCATTTCTTCACACATTTACATATAGAAATACCTTTGATAATTGATATGAAATACATTTGTTTCTGATATTCAGTCCAATGTTTAGAGGATATTATGCCTTTCTTTTCCTCAAGGGTTTTAAATATTGTACTTATTTGCTCTGTTGGCTTTTGTGAGTGTTGTGGAACACATCTTTGCAGTTTGAGTTTATTTATTTATTGCCATTGGATTCATTGAAGATCACATGATTTTCAGGTATTTTTTTTAATAACACTTTTATCACGGGTGATTGTTATGAAAAGTTTAACATTTGTGACGCATGAAAATTGTAAACCATAGTACTTCTTGTTTTTATTAAATTACATTGTTGCAATATGATTTGTCATCATACTGCCTTTGAATTGTTTATTTTATTTGATGTGAAAACATATGTTTTGCTTTGAGTCCTGTTTATGCTTATATGCAGTATTTTATTTTCAAAGGTGCAGTAGTGCCAGAAAGTACACCACATCAAAGTTCAGTTAACTGCCATAATCTTCTTCCAGTCCTTTAGCTCCTTGCTATTGTAGTGGCTGGGGATAGGTGAATTCAGCTGAAGGTGGGTTTTGCCATGATAAGTAGAGTTCTAGCTTATGAACACAAATGATCAGGTAGCATTGCATGCCAGTAAATATGCTCCCTGACTGGAGTGATTGGATAAGCTTGAGACAACAAGTAACCTAAGAAATATATGAAACCTCTTTTTGCATTATGAGTGAAATTTGACTGCTAGTACAGGCATTACTAAAAGAGCAGTATGTAGGGATAATTTTGTTAAAACTAGCACAACCTAATCTTACCATCTGTTTCTATTACCTTATTAGTTTCTTTCTTTCTTGACCGGGTTAGTGGACTGCTACTGGGCTCTTTTCAATTACTGCCCATGCTGTATGACAAAATGAAAAACATGAAGGTACAATATACAGTAGAGAAAACAAAACATAAAATCATCACATATGAAAGTCAGATGCACAAAATGTACATAAATTACAATATACGTGGTAGCAATGGTAGAGCTTATGCAGGTTAAAGACAGGTTTTAAATCTTACATATGTGCACAACAGTGAGGACAAATATTGCAATATCAGAACAAGTGCAAAGCTTTGTGTGATAAGAATGAAGAAAAGGGAAGCTGAGCAGAACAGAAAGGAACATGTACAAGAAGTGCATCACCCACAGCTACATACAGCAATGTGATACAACCCAAGGACTATCCATCTGACAGCTAACATCAAAACAGTACACAGATACAATAGGCTTTAGGCAACATCCCTGAAGCATTTTCATTTGTGCTCTTCCTGCAAAGGGGACTTCATTTATTTATTTATTTACTTATTTAATTTTGAAGGTTGTTAGGTCATCAGGTCCTGTAATAGAGACAAGTAGGGCACTCCAGCAGGTAAGAACAGGTTTGTAAAAGGATTACTACTGAATTTTACTAAACCTTTTAAAAACCCGACAATCTGCTATTTTCTTTCATTTTCTTTATATTTATTTCATGTGTACAGTGGGACAAGGTAGGCATTTTAATACTTTTTATATTGAATCATTAGTTAAGGGAAGTGTACAATTCAGTGCAAAAGTTTTGGTGAATGAAAGACAGTTATTTCACAACACTAAGCATGTTTTAATTATGGGGACAGCAATCAGGTGGGTCGTTATCCAGGTAGTCATGAAGGTGGTTTGTGCCCTCACTGGCATCCCAATAATGAGGATATGTTTCTGCTGAGGTCTTAAGTACAACCAGTGGCTGACATGAGCAGTTGCATCACTGTGGGGAATCATTCATCTTGTGTGTGTGTGTGTGTGTGTGTGTGTGTGTGTGTGTGTGTGTGTGTGTGTGTGTGTGTGTGTGTGTGCTTCCACTCACATACTAATGAGGAATACTAACAGCAGCTTGAGCTTGTTCAACCTACAGCTTGGTTCTGGCCTTTCTGGTGATGTATAAGCAGGGCTTTCACAATGGTAACTAGCCACCTGAAACCAGCACTCACTCTCCCCAGGGGACATTGGCCACTATCTCCCCACCCAGCTCTTCCAGTGTCAAAACCATTGTTTAATCTTAGCTTATTTGGCTGTATGCAGGGATTTATCCCTCTTAATGCAACAGAGCTGGGAACTCATGAATAAAGGAATTATTTAAATGACTGTAAAAATAATCTTTACAAAATGCCATAGTACTCTTCGCAAGACATAATGTCAAATATACTGCCCTTGAATGAGAAAAGTCTCTAACAGTTAGCCCTACACATCTTTCATAATATGCAATGGGTCTGGTAACCTTGATCAAAAAGATTGTATTTCTATGTAAGGAAGCGACAAATATGTTTTACTTGAGAAATATTTAAATAAAAGGATCCAATTAAACTAATCCATTTTTGATGTGCTAGAACTTATAAGTCCTGTGGTTGCAGATGTCCCTGAAATACGAACACTCTAAAGTCTAATCACTTTTCTGCCATGCTAAAGAAAACAACTAATTAGAAGACAGCTGCTGCTTTATTAATACCCTGCTCTGGAGCTCTTACTAATGAAGCTTCTGTATCACCCAATTGTCACAAATGAGTTTGCTGTTTTCCCAAAGTAAAATGAAGAGTTTGAGAAGCTTATGTTCCTGCTTTAATGAGCATAGCAACAATGGAGGTGCCAAGACAGAATCCATTAGTTTGCATAGACTGGTCATCCAAAAGAAACATTAAGAATAGGTGGCTCAGTGTTAAATATCCTTGGCATAAATATGGTTCATTATTTAAAGAGGCAGTTACCTTTTGTTATTCAACAGAAGGAAAACAGTGATTACTTGCATTACAATCCTTTAGGCTCCAGGACTTAATAAGTGCAATGTGTATCGCCATGGCCATGAAATACCCAGCTCACCCATTTCAAAAATAATTATGCACAGAAGAAAGACCCCTACAGTAGCTAAATTGCCCCCACCTCTGCACTTCACAAAGCTTTATTAAGTAAACCCAAGTTATTTAATAACTGTCAGACATACTGGTCTTCATGTCAATGGATGTGCATCTCCTGGCTGACATTTTCCACATAAGCAAGCTTTTGCCTATTTGTGGATGACATCTGATTTGTCTTTGACTAAGTTTGTTCTTATAGAAACTCATTGTCCATTTTCTGACAATACACAAAATCCCACTCCTGTGAATATCCATATTGTTAAACTTACCTGTGTAGCATGACACTTATTACTGGCATAAAACTGCATAAATATTTTATCTGAAATGGAGAACTTTCTGAGTCACAAGTCTCTTGAAGTGTCTGTTGTCACTTGAAGCTTGGTTGTCAGGCAAAGTATGTTTGTCTTAGTAGCAGCATAAGTCAGTAATGGATTAGCACAGTTCTGAACAATGTGTAAGTGTGGAGTTTGACATAATTCATGTTATTATCACATTTATTTCTAAGACTGCCCAGTTTCACCAGTTGTACACAACACCAGGCATGAAAGTATCTTCACCGCCTTTACTCCTGAGTTGTCTAGAATAACTAGAAAATGGTATGAAAATCACTCCAAACAATCTATTAACACATTTATTCTAGAAAAGAAATATAAACAACTAAGTCAGATGGGCTGGTGATCGTATTCTTTCAAAAAGGACATTAAAAAAAAAAACTTTTCTAAAATATGACAACAGTTTCCATCTTTGAAAAACTAAACAATAGTTATATCAAAGAGAAACTTTTCACATAGCTTCGGAGTAATACAATGACATATAAAGAATATTTCTTCCTTTTTGTCATGACTTAATATGTTCTGTTCTCCAGAAAATATGACTACATAGAAATATGGGCCTAATGATATTTTCTAACAACGAATCTCCTCCAAGTCTTGCTCAGTAAAATCTTAACCAAAACCCAGGTTCCTAAATCTTGGAATTTTGTCAATTATCTTCCATTTCTCAAGGATGAGGATGAGCTTTAGATATCAAATCCTATCAGCTTATCAGTCTTACAGGCAGGCTAACACAGAAGGCCTTTGACTAAAGAAGTTCGCAGATGACTCCAAACTAGGAGCTATAATCAAAACTCCTACCGATGTGGACATCCTAGAAAAGGGCCACAACGAGACAGATGCCTGGTGTCAGAGCCATGGCCTCAAGCTCAATGCCAAAAAATGCATTGTCATCCTTTTGGTAAAAACTCTGTACCCATGAACTACCACATAGGTGGTTGTCTACTTAACACCAGAAGTGTGATAAGAGACCTTGGGTCACAGGTGGACAGTAGTCTCTCCTTTGATAATCACATCACCACAGTAGTCAGGAAATCCTTCTATGTGGCACACCTCATCACAAAAGATTTATTATCCAGGAAAATAGAGGTCATTGTTCCCATCTACTCATCGCTCATTAGACCCATTATAGAATACAGCACCTCTTTTGGTATGTACCTCACAAGACATCTACAACAACTGGAAAGGCCGCAGAAATACCTCACAAAGAGGATTATTGGCCTCAAACAGATGCCTTACGCAAACTGTCTCAAAAAACTCCAGCTTTTCTCCATCGCATATTGCCTACTCAGAGGCGATCTCTGCCTAACATACAAAGCTATGTCAAACCCAGAGCTGTTGGACATGGTCCACTTAAAGAAATTCCAATCCCTCTGAGCTACACTCTCTAGAGACCTAAACCTTGTCACCATAATAAACAGAGCATGCTGGAGGGATAGATTCCTGTCCCAGTGACTTCCCATACTCTTGAACAAACTACCTATCTATATCAAACAAAGCTCCTCATTAGCACTCTTCAAGAAAAATCTTGATGATTAGATGGGAGATAGGAAATTCACCCGGGAGATCACTTCTGTGGCTCTGCTCGACATGGGCACAGGAAAATAATTTTCTTGGGTGGCAAAAGCCAGTGTACCTTCTTGGCTAGGCTTATATAGGCCCTAGGGTCAATAGCTTAGTACCTACCTATGAACCTATGTTCTTGGCAGTGCTTGATGATAAAGGCAGTGGCATTATTGCCAACAGTTAACTCATAATAGTTTTGAGGAGCAGGAGATTCCTGAGCACTTTTGAATGGTGCACAAACTGGAACTTGAAAAATGCTTGGTTTGCCTATCCCTGTGAATACCAAGGTATGTATATCTCTCACTATAATCACCACAAGGGCTTCTCACAGACTGAGTGGGGATATGTTGGTTACCTCACAGGCTTCAGGCTCAATGATATTGTAGCTTCACTTGATGCTATTCTAGCCCATGCAGATGGGCATATTTATTTCCTACAGGCACCGGAGGGCAGACCTACCACCATGTGCGCTTTTTAAGATCTGGCATGTGTCCCTGAAGGGTTTGGTGAGCTACATTGCAGCCATGTAGCTATTAGGGCTCCACTTCATCCACAAGGAGGGGAGGTGGATGAGGGGAGAGAGAGAGACTAACATATAACCAATTGCCAGGTAGGGTGTGGTGCATGTGCATGTGCCATAATCACTAATGTCTTGGCTCAGCATTCTGTTAATGCCCATGATTAGCTCATTTGGCACGCAAGATCACTGTACAGCAACTTCCTGCATGGTTGGATACCAGATAGCCTCCTAACAGATAAGTGCAGCATAAATCATTAAATATTCACCACAAGTACTTGCATAATCAATTGTTTAATACTTAACCATCCTGTCTCAATGTGCCTGCCTCCATCCCCATTATATTTTTCAGGTGATGTAGACTACACAAAAGCCCTGTACCCACGGTGGTGGTGCTGCGGTAGCGTTGTCGCCTCACAGTAAGACGCTGTCCAGTTTGATTCTCAGCTAGAGCGTCTTCTGCGTGGAGACATGCGTGAATGGGCGTACCTTAGTTGAAGGTTATGCGTCAGGCCTGGCAAGCCAGTACATAAAATCAACTGCCAATCATTAGCGGACCGGAGTTCAGCTGTAGTGACCCCTAACCGGGAAAAGCCGAAAGACACAAAAAAAAATGTATGATAAAGCCCAGATGTGCTCTGTACACCTCATTTATCATATAAGCTCCATACTCACACCCCAGCCAGTGGAGCCAACATCAAAGTAGGGCACTTATAGAACATGAAAAAAAAAAGCTAAGCATGAAAAATATTCAACAGAATTATGTCTACAAAAAAGTCTACTTAACTGTGAGGAGGACAGTAAAAAAAGATACAAAAAAATGAGGAAAGAAAAAACACATATGTATTTACCAATGGAATTAAATATTTATATACAATTGGAATTTAATTAAATCAGACTGATACCTACAATCCCTTCAAATGATGCATGTGTAGGACACTTGTGTTTCTGTCCACAGTGCAAATGATGATGACTGTGGATGTATCAGCTATACATTTGTGTATGGTTTGTGGAATATGTCAGTTACACAATGCGAGTTAGCCACACTAAATAGCATAGCCTACAGTTTATACTGCATGCACCAAGTTTTATCTTTGTCATGTTACACTATTATGTAGTGCTTATCAAGGCTCATGATTGTAAACTAACTGCTGCCACTTCATCTATGTTGCCATGTTGCATGAGCCTATCTGGGAGGTGCCACTCTGCTGTTGCTGACTGGCTTTCATTCTTATCCTCGGTACTACGGATTAGAGATGGCAGATGGGAGGGAGCAACAAAACCAGTTTGCAGGTCCCACTGGTAATGGTTGTGACACTGGAGTACCAAACTGATGCAGAATCATACTGTATGAAATAAAACCTGCAATAAATATTCTGCCTTCAGTAACGGGTGTACTGAAGGGCTTCCCCAGACTTGACCAGGCAATGGAAATTTGCTTTAAACATGCTGAACACTCTCTCAGTAACTTTTCAGGTCTGTGAAAGGGTGGTATTGTAGCACTTCTACACAGCTCACTGCAGGTCTCAAACAGATATCATAAGCCAGTGTTTACTACAATAGCATGTCCCAAGGGATGCTACTGAGACCTTTGATATTGACCATTTAGTACTGCATTAATGGAGTCCTGGACTATGAGGTCTTTCTGCATAATAAGGAAGTCAGACAATGTCTGATGCATTGACTCCCATGGATGCCGGAGCTGTCAGGGCTACCTGTGCTACATCTCCAACACTACTTCCATGAATGCAGACCTGTCCTCTGCCTTACCTAGTTGCGTCTACTATATGTGTTTGGTGAGTCCTTACAGGCCTGCAGATAGAGGCTAACATGGATATTGTGTGAGAAACCATGTTTCCCCAGAGAATCATTATGACATTGTTCCTGGTCTCCACCTTTTCCACATGTTGGTGAATATCCTCATGTGTACCTTGCAACAGTCTCTTGATTACTACCTGACTCTCAGTAGCAACAGACTGTGCCTGGACAGTGCTCTGATGTTTGTTACTGTGCTGACAATGTCTTAATATCTTGGCTGTGGACACAAGTGGTGGGTGATGCAAACTCACAGCATTTATGCACATCGTTTTACAGTACATATACCATAGGCATCACTGTTATAAATACCATCATAAAGGGATATTAAATATTCCTCAAAAGGTGACAAGGTTTGCCCTGCAGAAGAACCCCCATGAATGGCATTATGAGCAATGGCATTCTGCCTTGTTCTTCCCCTAGCACAGGATACCATATCATTTGCTCTCTTCCTACATCGTGTCAATGTGCAGCATATTTATTTATTCATTCATTCATTCATTCACTCATTCAAAAATGTGTTAACTCGGTTGGAGTTCTGGTCAAGAACTCTTTGCAGGCATGACCTGGGCTACTTGAGCATTATAGTACCATAGCTTACACTAAAGGGTCATTTGAGATAACAGTAGAGATGTAGTAAAGTAGATCATTAAAAGGTGTAGGAAAACAGGCAGGTATAGAAGTACACAGGTAAGCTGTAACTATGCAGTGATAGGTTGAAAGAAGAGTGACAGTATATGAGTGAAGGAGAGAGTGGGGGATGTATGAAAAAGGATACAGGAGAGATGGTGATGTTTACTAGCATAGATTAGAGATTTTGAGTGGAATACAGCAGGAGAAGGGAGGAGGAATACTGTTCATTTATGGTGGAACAGATTGTCAGCTAAGAAAGAAACAGGTATAGTTATGATAAGAGATGTGTGAGGAAGTGTATACATAATGAGAAGTTAGCTGAGATTATCATAGCAGTGGCAGGGTTTTATTAATGATTTTCTAAAGTCTAGTAATGATATTCATCTGACGTCCTGACGTATATTGTTCCAGCATTCTGGCACAGTTTTTGAGAAAGATCTCTCAGTGGATATTAATGTGCAGGTCGACCTAGTGAGGGTGTTAGTGTCGGATAATGTCTAACTGGGGGGGGAACAGTAATGTTTAGTAATGTTAATTTCTAGCCACTAACTGAATTTATGTATACCAGCATTTGCTTACAATCTTTTTTTTTCTGAGCAGGCATTTTCCATAGGTCTTAATTGCCTTAATGAGGATGTTATTTTCCTAAGAAGTCAAGTTATCATACCTGTGTCTTGTTACTAGCTGCTGTAACATCTTGTCCCTAGGAGATATAAAATGGGTATTACTAGCTGTGGAAGTGCCCTATACAAATTTGAACAAGCGTTGTACCCCACCCTACCTAACTGTGCCTAGCTCTACAATACGAATCTGTCCAGCTTTCCATACTGACAGTAGTGTGTGAATTTGTGTGTGTGTGTATGTGTATGTGCATGCATCTTTCTTTGTGCAGAGCAGTGCAGCATTCAATGCAGTACCTTAAAACTGCAGGACATTTATCAGTAGAATGTTTTATGTTTGTTTGGATGGAGGGAGGTGTGGTCTGCATGGCGCTTGTTACGTTGTTTCTCATTAGGATCAGTCAAATTAGTGCAGAGTGTCTCATGTATTTCTATTGTCAGGTTCTCAAGACACTGACAATTTTATGTTGCTTATTGGAGCTCATTATATAAAAAAAATCTAGGTGCACAGGATCACATCACTGAATGGATAATAGCTGACAAAAGTACTAATAACCATTACTGTAGATGCACTTTCTGTGTTATCCTCATGAAAAATATTATGTAGACCAAGAAACCCTTGGCTCTTTGGAAAAAGAAGTGAGCAAGGAAGTGCAATAACATAAAGAACAGAATCTAGAGATTTTTGAAAGGTATAAAAAAGAAATATGGACATGGGAAGGAAAAAATAATTCTGATATGCTACAATATTTATGCAAAGGAAAAAGCCAAATTAATCAATAAAAAAAGCAGCTCCAAATATATTTGAAGAGAAATATAGGCAAATCCACCCAGATATGGAAAGTTTAACAATATAAAAAATAAGATCACAAGGGGCAGCATAGAACAAAAGATTAGTAAAGTAAAAGTTAAAAAATAGAACCTGAAGTTATGGAATACCCGTGAAGTGAAGGATTTAGTGTAGAAAGTCTAATACTAGGTTATGTCACATCATGATGGAACAATGAGTTCCCCAAGTAAGGAGAAACAGGAGAGTTTGAGACATCTAAAGAAGAGATGAACATGGAAAAGAAAATCATACGCCATAATGGAAGTATAGAACAGAGAAAAGTATAAAGTAATTAAGCCAAGAAGTGACACTGTTAGAAAAGTACAGAGGGAACAGATCAACAAAAATACTCAGAAAGGCAGATGTGATAAAAGCAATGTGCAGTATTAGAAAAGACCAGGATGTATCATACACTATTGCAAATAATAAACTAAAGATATTGACAAAGGCAGAAAAACTTAGAAAATATGCAGATAAATATAAAGCAAAACTACAAAATAAACAATTTATTGATGACTGAAAAAGTTTTATAGAGAACTGCTAAACAAGGCAAAAGGAATAGAAACACCATCTAAAAAAAAAAAAAAAAAGCAATAGACACATTTTGGGGAAATATCTATGAAGATCCTGTGGAAATAACAATGATGATTTATGGATAGAATAAGTAAAAGAAAGAATAATAATCTTAAATGTACAGCATGTGAAATGGGCTGATGTAATGGCAAGAGAAATTCAATCAAAATTAAGAAACACTCCTAACTGGAAAACCCCAGGCCTAGATGCAGTAACTAACTTCTGTCTAAAAGTATTACATCTTTACATGAAGATTTAGTCATGAGTAAGAAGTATTTGGGCATTGCAGTGGAGTAGTGGTTAGTGTTCTCACCTCCCAGCAAGAGGTTCTCTGGTTTGATTCTAAGCTGGAGTGCCTTCTGTGCAGAGTCTGTATGTCCTTTCTGCATTTGTGTGGGTTTCCTCTGGATGTTCGGTTTCTTCCCATATTCTAAAGACATGCAGTAGGGGGATTGGACACTTTAAGTTGGCCCTGGGTGTGAGTGTGTGCATGCGAATCTGTGTGGTGCACCCTCTGTGTCAGGTTGAGCCTTGGGGTAGCAACCTGTAACTGCTACAGAAACAATTAGTGCTGAAAGGTGCTCATTGCCTGATGTACCTTGTGGTGCATAAATGAGAAAGAGAACTATTTATATACACACCAAACAGATGCCAACCTGGTTAGCTATTGAAGAAACGATACTTCTCTGTAAGAGTGAACCTGCAAGATATCCTAAAAACTATAGACCAATAACTTGCCTTCTGACTATGTATAAACTATGCACTATTGCAACAGAGTTATAGTCATTTAGAAGAAAACGCAGTTATGGCAATGGAATAAAAGAACAGAAGAAAGTCGTATGGAACAAAGGATCATTTGTTTTTAATAAAGTCATAATGGAGAATTGTAAAAATGGGAAGGATCTAAGTATGGCATGGATAGATACAAAAAAGCATTTAACAGCATCCCACATTCATGGTAAAAAGAGTGCTTAGAAATGTATAAGATGCACTGTATATTGATCAATTACATTACAGTGACCATGAAACAGTGGCAAACTGCTTTGTAGCTAAGCCATGATAAAGGACCATTTATTATCCCGGGGATATCCCAGGGTGAATCTTTTATACTGCTGCTATTTTGTCTTGTCCTTAACCTGTTAAGCTCTCAACCTAACAGATTAGCCCATGGATTCAATAAATTCCATGTAGGCTTCGTTCAAAGCCTACACAGTGTTTACATGTTTGAGCAGTGAGCAGCAGCACTTAATGAATATTCATGTCATGGCTCGCCTTCAAACATAAGCAAGCAGGGATTTGTGGTGGCCAGTAAGCTGTGTAAAGCAACACAGACATGGAACTTAGTTACAAAATGGCAAAATGGGTTAACGGGATTGTGCAGAATGTCACAAGGACCACCAAGGTTTTTCATATACTAATGTTTTATGTTGCGGGGACAGGAGGACAGTGTATGTGTACACTCCAGCATACTGGGCTAGCGGTATTGTGTGGAATGCCACAAGGACCACCAGGGTTTTTCATATATTAATGTACTATGATGCGGGGACAGGACAGGGCAGTGTAGTGTACACTCCAGCATACTGGGCTAGCAGGACTGCATGGAATGCCACAAGGACCACCAGGATTTTTCAGATATTAATCTACTATGATGCAGGGACAGGACAGGGCAGTATATGTGTACACTCCAGCTTACTGAGCTAGTGGGATTCCATGGAATGCCATGCGGGCCACCAGGGTTTTTTCATATATTAATGTATTATGTTGCGGAGGCAAGACAGGACAGTGTATGTGTACAGTCCAGCATACTGGGCTAGTGATAGTGTGTAGAATGCTTCAAGGACCACCAGAGTTTTATATATATTAATGTGCTATGATGCAGGGGCAGGACAGGGCAGTGTATGTGTACACTCCAACATACTGGGCTAGTGGCACTGTGTGGAATGTCACAAGGACCACCAGAGCTTTTCATATATTAATGTACTATGATGCGGGGATAGGACAGGGCAGTGTATGTGTACACACCAGCAGACTGAGTGGAATGCTGTGTGGGCCACCCGGGTTTTTTCATATATTAATGTATTATGTTGTAGTGACAAGCAGGACAGTGTATGTGTACAGACCAGCATACTGGGCTAGTGGGATTGCATGGAATGTCACATGGACCACCAGGGTTTTTCATATATTAATGTATTATGTTGTGGGGACAGGAAAGTATATGTGTACACTCCATCATATTGGACTAGTGGGATTATGCAGAATGACACATGGAACACCAGGGTTTTTCATATATTAATGCATGTGTTGCAGGCACAGAACAGGACAGTTTATATAGTGATGAGTAATGCGGAATCCCATTCCATGCAGTCTGTACAAATTGTGTCAATGATCTGTAAAGGTATATGGACTGTCATTTATAAGATACAGTCATGGGAAGTATTTTTATTGAATAGGGACACACAGATGAAGTTTAGGAATTTACAGTGGGAAGGAGGACAGGTGAAACATTGTAATGTACCACACATGAGGAAATGTAAAAGGAAGACAGTTGTAGCAGGAACACTAATCACATCTCCACATGGCACAGTATGGACTGCACAGTGACAAATGTATATGATGTAACTGTCACACAATGTGACATAACAGTAGAGGATGTCTTTGTGGTATAAGCATCCAGACATGAACAATGGAGAGGACATGTATCACGGATGTTAAATATAATTGGGAATGGGTGCATATTGTGAAGCTGTGCAAACTGATTTGTCTGACTATGCCTGTATTGTCAGCAGAGGCTTCCAACAAGTAGGACACAGATGCAGGCTCATGGTCAACAGTAAAACCATCATGTACAGTCATGGACAATATCAGAATACTCCCACCAGTAATACCCATGTCTCTGACACAGCATATGTGTTTCTAAGTGAGCAGAGATGGTTCTGCACCATCTCACTTGTACAACTGTTAGGACATGTCAGCAATATATGAGTCTAATCAAGCACACTTTCCTGACACTAACATATGCAGGAGGTACAATGAGACACATTTGACATTATGATCACTACAGGCTTGTTGACTGGTGTGCATGGCAGATATATATATGGCACAATCCACACTGAAATGAATGTAAACCATGCCATGAATGTTATTAAACAGCTGTGTATGTCATGAGTGCATCACAGAAACAGATATTACGCATACATTTGGTATTACACCTTGATGGGGGTTCTGTGCCATCAGGCAGTAATGTTTATGCAACAAAACTGATACCTAAGTGCACAAATAGATGTTTGACAGCTGACAGTGACAAAGGTGGTACACCAGTTACACATCACTGGAAGATATGAATGGAGGGACATGAGGAAGGGAGCATTGTACTCAGGTATTGGTGTGGTGAAGACTGCAAACTATGAAGGTATTATGGCCTGTCATGTGGATGTCCTGCACATACTCAGTAGTTGTACATACAAGGGAGTACTCACCACTGCATTTATTTTATTTATTTATTTACATTTGTTTACTGGGAAATTCCGACTGGACGCAGGTCCTTTTTCAGCAGATGCCCGGGAGAAAAGCTCCACATCATGTACATGATAAATAGAGATACAAAGTTGCAGCAATAGTAAACATTACAGGTTGTTGGCTTTAATATAATAACAATATATTGATTATCAACAGTATATACAGTAAATGTTGCAAGTTAAGATAGTTTCCTGTCATTTATAATATTAGCAACAAAGTTGTCAGACAAGATTTTAAAGTATGTAAAGAGAACTAGCTAATTCTGACTGTGGTTAGCAGTGGTGGTAGTTTAGTTGGGTTAAGAGTCTAGGTGGGGGGGCCGGTAAGGGTGGGGGTGTTTTCTGGATTAGAACAAGGACAAAGCCAGTGCAAATTTAAGTGGAATTTGAGCGCAGTCTTGAAAAGGTTGCTGGAAGGTAGAGTAGTTATAGAGGGTGGAAGATTGTTCCAAAGTTTAGATATGGTAAATGAAAATCTGGCTTCTCCTGCTGAGTGTTTGGGTTTGATAACAGTGAGTTGATTTTTGTTGCCTGATCTTAGTGGCCTAGTGGAGTGATAAGGTTGGGAAAGGTTTGAAGGGAAGGAATGTTATGGGGTGGCTAATAAGTTTATGAGCAAGGGTGAGTTGTTTAAAGTGAAGGAGTTGTGGGAGTTCTAGCCAGTTTAGTTCTTAAAGGGAGTTACAATGATGGCTGCGGTAGGAGGTTCCATTGGCAAATTTAGCAATTTTGTTGTAACAAGCATCTGGCTTGTGTAGGTCTGTCTGTCTAAGGTTGGTAAGTATGGGGGATGCATAGAGTAGTGTAGAGATTAGCTGGGAATTGGCTATGGAGATTCTAGCTGCCTTGATTAGGAATTGGCGGCTTCGATATAACGCATCAAGTTACTTGTTAACGTTTTTGTTGTGAGAGATATGTGGGTGTTAAATCTAAGTTTGTTATCTATTTCGACACTGTGTAATTTTGCGTGTTCTGATGGAGAAATGATCGTATTGTCATTGGTGAAAATGTTGAAGTGGAGAGTGTTTTGGGTGGCTTTGGAAGGTTGGAACAGGAGAAGTTTTGTCTTACTTGGGTTGAGTAGGAGCTGAGCATTGGATATCCAGCTTTCTACGGAAGAGAATGAATCCTGTGTGATTTGCAATAGTTCTGGTAGAGTGGGGGTAGAGCAGATGAGAGTAGAGTCATCTGCGTACTGTATAAGAGATGCTTGTGTGGTGGCAGTATGTAGGTTGTTAGTGAAAAGTGAGAATAGCAGAGGGCCAAGGATAGACCCTTGGAGAACTCTGAGAGTAACTGGGAGGTGAGGTGATAGGTTATCATCCCAGATTACTGATTACTGGCATCTGTGTAGATAGCTGTGGAACCAGTTGCAGGCTGATTGTGAGAAGGAGAGGTTGGGGAGAGTAGAGAGTAGTAGCTCATAAGATACCATGCCAAAGGCCTTTGAGAGATCTAGAAATATGGCAGTAGAAAAGAGGCCATTGTTTTTGTGATGATGTATAGTGTTGGGGAAGGAGAGCAGAGCAGAGGTAGTGCTGGATATGGCCTGAAACCATGTTGGGTTTTGGAGAGGAGATTGTTAGCTAGGAGGTAGTAGGAGACCTGGCTGTTGATACATTTTTCAAGTATCTTGGAGAGGGGTGAGAGGATAGCAATGGGGCAGTAATTGGAGAGGTCGATGGAAGGGGTGCCTTTGTGGAGGGGAATGATGTGGGATATTTTCCATATTGAGGGAACATAGCCTTCTGTTATGGAATGGTTGATTAAAATTAAAATTGGGTAGGCTAGTGTATCAGCTGCAATTTTCAAGTATTCAGAGGAGAGGTTGTCAGCTGCGAGTTTGGTGGGTTTAAATTTTGACAATAGTCTTTTTATGTTGGAGGTAGGTACTGAGGTGAAGTAGAAAAGAGGAGTGGGGTATTTAGGGTTAAGAGTTTGGGGGGCTGTTGTAGGGAAGTGTTTGTTTAGAGATGTTATAGTTTCAGTGAAGTGTTTGTTGAAGGATTCAGCAATACTGCTGGAGGAGGGGGGAATGGATGGCTGGGGGGTATCAACCTTTCCTGGGTGGAGGATAGTGTTAATAGTGGACCAGAATTGCTTAGGGTTGTGGTTGATAGAGTTTAGGGTGGATTTATAATAGAGGGATTTGTATAATTTAATTTGCTTTTTGGCTTTATTGCGCAGTTCAAGGTATGATTGCCTATCTGAGTTATTTTTTGTTAGTTGCCAGTGCCCCCAGGCTTATCTCTGGATTTTATTAGTGTTCTGGTGGTCTTTTGTAACTGTAGACACACGCTAGTGGACATTCCGCTTACCATATATCTCAGGATGCAGGACACATAACAACTGGTCTGCTGATAGGTTGTGACATCTACACAATCCTTGGTCTGTGCATTTGTTTGCATAATGAAACAAATTCTCCATCTTTGTTTCATCTCATGTGTTATCGTGGCTGTGGCAGCAGTCTTTGATGTGTGTTGATACTGTCTGTATTATACCAATTTCACAGTTGGAGTCAATGATTGTCCACAATCTGTAGTCCTCCAGACACTTCTTGGGACACAGGATTTGTATGTCATTCTTGCCATTTGTGATTTTAATCATGGACATGAAAGGGCCTAGCAGACAGTGCTGATGTACATACTTGATCACTGGTCATGAGATATAGGCAACTTCACACATTTCTACATATTTAGATACTACATATGTGATATACTGTTCTACCTACTTGGCTAAATAGATGTTGATGGCCACATATGTCATTGTGGAGTGAATACCTCATTGTGAACTCCTGTTGACTGCCTTGGACTTTTCAAGTTCCACAGGATGATGCTCTTTGAGGACATCTGAGAGATGTAACAGACATAGATGTAGCATCAAAAACTCAAGTCTGAAGGTCCATGGTGACATGTTAGTCTACCTCACAGATCAGGACAGTTAGGATGTGTCTGTACATGCCTGCATGCATCAGTTGCTGTCCCCAGCCCACTCAGATGCATGTTGATGTACGCGCCTCTACGAGAACATTGTCCATCTAGAGGGTGTGTTGAAGTGTGCATCATACCATGTGAGGTATGTGTATGTTCTGATTCGCTTTATAGGAGATCTGTGATGTTGTCACAGCCCATTGTTTCTGTGTGATAGGCCTGCATGAAGGTAAGACAGTGCATGTTGCCTATCATGATCTGTCCTAGGGTTTGGACACAATTCCCCTATTCATGTATCATTGACAAACTCTACCAGCTGGGGACTTATGTCACTATGTGGTTAATCAATGCCATCAGTGACAGACCATATACTGTGAAAGTTGGTGAATCAACATCTACCATTGCAGCTGCCACCATTGGTGTACCCCAAGGATCTGTGCTGAGCCATATACTGTTTGGAATCTATTTTTCAACAGTCCAGGGTACAAAATATGTGCTGTAGCTTACCAAGTTTGCTGATTCATGTATATTGGTTGCAATCATTGAGTTCACCAATGATGTGACTATAGTAAAGAGGGGCTAACACACACAAATGATTGGTGCCAAAGCCACACGGTCTATTAATGAATACAGAATGTGTCAGGATTTGTGCCTTATACAAAGTGGAATTTCCTGGTAAATACACCATTTATAACACTTCCCCATGCTGAAACCAGTAGTGCAGGAATTGGGAACACAGGCAGATAACAATCTGAACTTCTTCCAAGTGTCCACAGTGGTATGGAAATGCTATGTCATGCACCTCAGAAGTCAGGCCATGGTATCCCGATATAAGTAGGATATAACAGCACTGTACTCAAACCTCATTGGAACACTAATACAGTATACTGCTTCCTTTTGAATGTACCTCACCAGACATCTGCAGCAGCTGGACAGGTCACAGGGCATTTCATACCAAGAAAATACAGGTCCTACAAACCATGCCATGATGTATATGGATATACTGAAAGCCCTTTTCCTGAAATCTGTATTGGAAAGGATGAGGTGACTTGTGCCTGGACTACTGGAAATCTCTGACCTGGCCCTGATATCTATATTGCACATCCACAAATCAGCAAAGTCTGTTGAGAAGAAGATGCTAAAAGCAATGTCCCACATGCTGTTGTAAAATGTTCTCTCTATTCTCAAGCAATTGCACAAACACACACACCCAGTTGACTGTAATGAGAATAGAACCCCTACCTGTCTAACTACACAGACTACAGAACACAGTACTTTACGCAAATGTCACAACTCAAGTCCAACTTGGAGTGCCTCAGAGAAGAATTTATAGCTGATGACATCAGCAGTGTATGTTGTAGAGAATATAATAATGCCCCACATGCTGGTGTAAAATAGTCTCTGTAATGTCAAGCAGCAGCTCACACACACATCCCTAGTTGATTTCAGTGAGAATAAAGCCCCTACCTATTGGTATAAGTCGGACTTTTACATGGCTGCAGGTCAACTTACAGTGGATGACATCAGCAGTACATTCTGGAAAGAAGAATTTGGGAGGTCTGCATGAAATGGATATGTAGACATGTGCAAGTATCAAAATACTGTCAACCCATGGGATTCGAATGGTAAATGTAGAATTCACACATCTGCTCTTCTGGCTAGACACACACACACACACACACACACACACACACACACACACACACACACACACACACACACACACACACACACACACATCCACACATGCACTTGATTCCAGTGAGAACAGAACCCCTACCTAAGTACACAGACTATATACATAAGATAGTATGTTACACAAGCAACACGGCACAAATGTGACTGCAGGTGAACATATAGTAGATGACCGTATAGTCTGGGTAAAGGGGCACAGCTGGAGAATCTGTGTCAGCCTTTCCCAGGAGTGTGTGTGAAATTGTATAAATACTTACCTCAAAGTGTGTGTGGTGTGTCAGCTACCTGGGCAGGGACACGATGCACTGGTTGGACAGAGAGGGTACTGGTGGTTCGCTTGCCAGCTAGGCTGAGATCTGGACCCTATAGCTGTGCCAGTAGGGAGTCTTATTGGGGATCTGGAGAGCAAGGGAGCAACCAGCCCCAGACTGTGATCTCTGTGTGCACTTAAGGGAAATTGTACTTTACTGTGTGTATTTGTTATCCTTTCCTCTTCTAGGAGATGACCTCACTTGTGTTAGTGGTGAGGATTGAGGCACCTTGATTGCTGGGCCAGGGCTTGGTTGTCACAGAACCTTTAGCATTTCAAGGATGGTTTGTTAGCAAATTGTCATTTTCTTGTTCTTTTGGGGAGAACATAGGTGAGTCACTGTTATGGCACAAAGAAGGATAGACTGTTCTTTTGTTGGGGGAGGGGATCAAAGGTGAGTTACTATTATGGCACACACAAGGATATGTTGCTCTATTAGTGTGATCAAAGGATATGCCACTCATTCCTATTATTATACAATACACTCCAGGTTCAAGACTTACCTTGTAAATGCAGCAGTTGACATGGTTCTGTCTGTGCAGACTCCTTTCCATGGCTGTAATCCAAAAGTTTTGGAATACGCACGACAAACCAGTACAGAATCTACATGGATGCTTTATAGTTTATTGAATAGCTCCACATGTTGGATTGGTTGATTAGCATGCAGTTCAGCTGCTTATGCTGTAATTAGCATACCTCAGTGTTCACCTGGTTTGGGCGGGAGTGCATGACCTCACATGGCACTTACTGAATCTAAGACTTTCTGTGGCCATGTGCACATCATGGTGTAATGCACCACAGTGAAAAATGACTGTGTAGACTTTATTGAATCCCCTTAAGGTTAGGGTTACAATTTGGAACCCAGTAAACAACAGAGCATAAAGACCTTTCATCTTTTTTTGTGGATGATTTAAAACTGTATAGTTCATCAGATGAGAAACTGAAAGCACAATTGCATGCGGTCTAAACCTTCATAGATTATAAAAGAATACCGTTTGTTCTTGATTAATGTGCAAAAACAACCTTTAAAGCAGGAAAACTGCGGCATCAAGAAAATATCAGTTTGGGATAGGAATGTGATTTAAAAGAACTTGAGCAAGAGAGAGTGCATGTGGGGTGGGAGGATGGCATAATGGTTAAGGTATTTACCTTAAAGACACAAGGTGCAGAGTTTGAATGGGGCTAGCTTTCAATCAAATGGCCCAAAAGGGCAGTTAGCCTAGTACTAACCTATGAACCTATGAACCTATATTTAGGAATTTATAAGGATGAACAATAAAACATGAACAAATGTGAAGACTAAAATTAATACTGCAAACAGCCCTGACATCTAGGTTCATAGTAGGCTATTTTCCCTAGGGCCTTTATAAGCCAAGCCATGTTATACCCTTGTGCCCTTATTGACCAAGTTGTAAGGTCTATATTTGCAGCGTGAGTCTATGATCAGCACTGACTGCCTTATCCAAGAGGGACATAGGGTAAATTTACGGTCTCCCATCCACTTGTCTAAGTTTCACTTAAATAGTGTGATTGAGGAGCTCTGTTTTATGAGTTGGGAATTTGCTTCAGGGGAGTGGCAGTCTCTGGGACACATATATATCTCTCCAGCATATCCTGTTAATGTCACAGGGGAGGTTAAGATCCCTAGAGTGAGTGAATCTTGTCCCATTTGACTTGCAGATGTGCAGCATTTCCATTAGGACAGAGTCCGAGACTGCTCTATAGGCCAGGCACAAGTCATCCCTCATTAGCCTATAAGGTACAGGTACAGTGACAGGGTCTTCAGTCTGTCCATGTAAGTCTTGTGTTGAAGACCCTGAATTTTCTTGGTGAGAAACCTCTTAGGTCTTACCAGCTGCTGCAGGTGTCTGGTGAGGTACATACAGAAGGGAGCATTGTACTCTATTAGTGATCTGATAAGGGATGAGTACAGGGGAGTTATAACATCCTTAGTTCTGAATGTGATGCCCTTATGTATGAGATGTGCAACATAGAATGCCTTCCTTACCACTGTGGACATATGGTGATCAAAGTTAAGGTTGTGCTCCCAACTCTCTCACCACAGGGTTTGAGCTAAGGGGGTACTGTTAATATTGTATTTTTCAGGGATGTCTGCTTTGCCAAAAAGGATGATAATGCATTATTTTTCATTTAGTTTACTGATGTGGCTTTTGGAACTAATCATTTGTCTGTGCAAGTCCTTTTTGTAGTATGTCAGCATTGTTGGCAAACTCAATGATTGCACACATCGTGAAGTTATCAGTGAACTTGGTAAGCCACAGGTAATCTATTTTTGCCTGGACTTCTGAGAAATAGTTTCCAAACAGTAGGGGACCCAGCACAGATCCTTGTGGTACACCACTGGTAACTGGTCTGCTGGTAGAAGTGGAATCCCCAACATTGACTAGGGTCTACTTTATGTGCTCGAAGTCCGAGAATATCGAATACGATATTCTTGACATGAGTACACCGAAAGCGCAAAACATCGAAAATGTAAACGGAAATGTCCGTAGGTGGAGATTTCCATTTACTTCAATGTAGTGCGATCTTGGAGTTGGTATATTTAAGTATCGTGATGCGTGGGGGGTGCAGGGGGGCTTGCCCCCCTGCCTGCACTAGTTTATATTTTTTTTGTATATTTTTTTTGGGACTTCGATTGTTTAACAGTTCGATGCATATGGTTTGATCCATATGCATTCGAGCTATTAAACTTTCGAGGTCCTAAAGTAGACCCCATTGACTGTATGCATTCTGTCGGTGAGCCAGTTGGCTACCCATTTAGTGACATATGAGTTATTCCCAGCTGGGTAAGTTTCTCAATGAAGCCTGAGCGGGGGATTCTACCTTGGTTAAGTCAAGGTGGGCTGTATGTACTGTTTTGACTTCATCCAGGGCTTTGGTGACATTCTTGAAGATGTCTACTAGGTTTAATAAGCATAATCCACCCTTATCAAAGTCAAATTGGGTCGGACCAAGATTTTGAAGGTGACCTGTATCTTTGTTGATAAGGTCCATGATGATTCTTTCCATGGCTTTGCAGATAAGGCTTGTTAGGCCAATGGGTCTATAGTTGCCAGGGTCAGAGTATGGGGTTCCTTTGAGCAAGGGAATTACTGTTGCTGTTTTCCACTCTGCTGGGACAAAGCCAGTACTTAGACTGTGGTTGAAGAGAGTGATAAATGGTTCCACTAGGACCTGTTTTAGACCATTTAGTAGGCAGCATGGGATGTTATCTTGTCGTATAGAGGCTGTGTTTTTGGCCATGGAGAGTGCGTTTATGACCTGCTCTTTGGAGATACTAGGTAGAGGACTGATGACAGGTATGCTCTGGGGTGTGTCTGGTGTGGAGAGAGGGGGTGACATTTGCATCAGATATGTCTACTAACAGATTGGCAATGTCTTCGGGGTCAGTATGAGTAGTACCGTCCACTACTAATTTGGCATAAAGCTGGGCTTTCCATTTTAATTTTCTGACATAGCTAAAGAATACCTTGTGATTATACTTGGCTAGAGATGCTAGCTTTGCTTCGTAATTGGCTTTAGAGGACTTTATAAGATATCTAATTTGCTTTTTTAAGTTGTGGAGGGTGTTCTTCGTCTGTTGAGTCAGTTTCTTCTTGTTCTTATACGTTAGTTTCTTCTACTTTTTGTATAACCTATTTATGCTTGATGCACACCAGGGTGGCTTGTTTTTTTTGAGGATGTTGTTTTGATCTGTTCAGGCACAGCTGAGTCTATACATTTATATAGGTGTTCATACAGGCCATTTGTGTACACCTCTGTGTAGCAGTCATTGTTGATAGTGGTAGCAGGGGGTTTGAAACTATTTATGCCATCACTTAGGAAGCTATGGTTTGCTTTGGATACATTTTTATCCCTTCTGCTCTTGAGGTGGAGTTAGGTATGATCGTTATTTTGAACAAAACTAATTTATGATCAGACGTTACCAGGCAGGGCAATACACAGGGGTAGTGCAGAGACCCACTATGTTGGTGAGTTCTAAGTCTAGGACATTTGAGCCCCTTTTGGGAGTGTAGACTATCAGACCTCTCAACTGTACCAAATTCCTTGGTATTTACCAGTTTTGAGTGCAAAATATTGGGGTGCCACAAATTCCCGAGTTTCCTGGTCTTTTATTTTTTTTTATTACCACTTAAAATTTTTGGCTGATGTCAACACGCATCACCAGCCTATATGGGGCATGCATGATGACACCATCTGCTGCTGCCTGTTGGACTCATAGGGAAATGGGGAATATGCGATGAGGGGCGGTATAATTTAAATTTTGCAGAGTTCTCCAGGTAAGAGAAAAAAAAACAACTGTACACATATTGTTAGTCTTTATTTTAGGGGTTATTTTATTTATCTGCTGGCCAGCTGTGCATTTATGGCTTTTTATAACTGTACTAGCCAGCCAGCCTTCAGTCTTGAAGCATTTATCTGGTGTGTATGCACATTCAATCATTTTGGCCAAGATACCTTGTGTAAGTTTGTTACTGCCATTCAGTTTATCATTGCTGCAGTTCGTTATTCATTTATTGTAACTGACTCCCAGTGTGTTGTGTGTGTGTGTGTGTGTGTGTGTGTGTGTGTGTGTGTGTGTGTGTGTGTGTGTGTGTGTGTGTGTGTGTGTGTAATGCCCCAGTTAGATATACCTGGTAGTTAGGGTTATTCATGCTCAAATCCTGTACTTTAGGTACAAGGAGCAAGAGCCTGAGTTCTCTATCTATACCACCACTTCTGATTGAAGGAACTATAGCTCTCAACTGTACAAATTTTCACAGAATGTCTGGAATGTTTGGTTCATACTTTTGGTCTCTTCCTCTTAAAGTTTCGATGGTGCACTGGTAGTGTTTTCCTCACAGCAAGAGCTTCTCTGGTTCAATTCTCAGCTGAAGTACCTTCTGTGTGGAGTATGCATGTCCTCCCTGTGTTTGTGTGGGTTTCCTCTGGGTGCTCTGGTTTTCTTCCATGATACAAAGACATGTCTAGAGCATTTCTTCCCGGGCCTCTGCTGAAAATTGGCTTTGTTCCAATTCAGACTTAGTAAACAAATGTTAAATAAAAATAAAATAAACTTTATGGTTTTCTGGCAAATCAATGAGAACTGAATTCACTAAATAATGATAGCCATTTAAGTTTCAGTCTGCCTATCTTTCAGGAAACACATGGCAACACAACATTTTATTCTAGCAACTTTCTAAGATTATACAAGCAATGTTTAAAATGCATCCCCATTTGTGGGCCTTTGTTCCTCCCAACAATAAATTGTGGCTTTTTCCTGATTTCTTGTGTTGCACAGTTCTTCAGGAAAGGGAAGTTTAGTGCTGCTTATGCAAAGTCTACTTGCATTGTTAGTAGTACAACAGGTAGTATACTTTATTTTAATGCAGAAGGCTGTGTTTCTACTTCCACAGTATGTAGATGGATTGCTGATACTGTACTGTGTTGTACTTTTAAAGGGGATGGATGCTGCAAACCTGAGAATGCCCTCCTTTGACGGAGATATCTAGTAACTATGAACCTGGGGTTATCAATTTGCCATCCATTCCCTATTGAAATATTACTAGCTTGTCACTTTTTTAATGTAACATAGACAAGGTGTTCTTCAAGGGCAACAGGCACTTTACTTGTAGATGAAACAATGAAATATTAAGTTGTTTGCTAGCAGCAACGTCTTCATTAGTTACAGTCCTTTTTAATGTGGAATTATTTAGATGATTTTTACTTCTGCAGAGATTGTGCATATTTACTGATAATGGTGGATTGTAGGAGTTTGAGTAGACTTTTATGATGGTAATGTTCTGAACTGGGCAGGTTTGTCATTATTGGTTCATGCATTTTGTTTCATTGCTTACTGTAAAAATGTTAAAAACAATAAATTTAAAATGGGCTCTAACAAGTGTGCTTTATTTACAAGGAATATAATGTAATACAGTCAGGAAGGTGTATCAAAGAACACATGTATGTTTCATGTGCAAGGGGCCTATGATTTGAAAACAGCCCAAAGGTAATCTTTATCTGCCACTGGCCAGATGCATTTTCTTTGGATGTGGGTTTCAATGCTGTTTCAATGAATGTGAGTTTTAAGGGCAGATAAGTTTTAATGGTAAGCCTGTTTTCATTGTGAGACTATTGTTTTGTTTAGCAAGTGTCTATCAGTGTTTGCGCTATAAAATGCAAAATAAAATCCAAATCTTTGTAGAAGTAAAGCAGTATGCACATTACAGTGTTTATGGTAAATGGGGGTGAAATAGCCAAGTAATGGGACATTGGAATGGCTGCAGGGGGACTCTGGGGACCATATTTTAGTTGTCTGTTCTTCAGTTTGTGTTTGAAAGTTGGTATCCCACAATTCCCACAATTGGGGGTTACATAATTATGTATGCAAATGTTATGTTAATCAGCATACCAATTGGCACCTATTTTTCATGGGTCTTTGTCCAGATTTTTGATGTTTCCAGGTTGAGAGGTATACAGACTATCTGTTCCAGAGCATTTGTATTAACAAAGTCCAGGAACCTTAGGGCGAGCGTGTTTGTGCTCATATATGACTTCCAGTCAATGGAAGGACAGTTGAAATCACACATAACCACTAAGATGTTTGGTTGTATAGTGAGTGACTCAAGTAGGTCCAGGTAGGCAGACTGGTTCTGATGGTTCATGATGGGGGACCTATAGCTAACAATGATTATGGAAGTGGGTTTTACCTAGAGTTAGTTACACTTGTATTAGCTCTAAAGAGTTGTATTGTTTGACTAGTCCTGAGGTGTATTTGTCTTTCATGAAGATGGACACACCTCCTCCTTTTGTTCTTTCATGTTTGTTTTGAGGTCTGAATGTCTGGAAGGCACTGCCTTCTTGCATGGCAGGGATGCTGTCTGTGGCCTTGAACCATGTCTCTGTGACTGCACAGATATCGGTATCTTCCATGGTAAGGAGTGCTTCCAGTGAGTGCAGTTTCTGATTTAAACTCCTAGCATTAAGCATCATAACCTTCAGTTTGCCTCTAGTTGATTTTTTTACATTAGGAATTTTTTTGTTATGACATTGCCTAAAAATGCACTATGGGGGAGGCAAGTACCTTTGCCAGTAACTGAAAACTCCCCATTTTGCTGTTCCTATGCTAACGTACAGTTTTCAGATGATTGACTGGCCACAAAAGGTACTGGATCCTTTGGATAGGAAAACAGGAAAAATGCTTCATGCATATCAAATGATTTAAAAAAATCATTATATACCAAGATTATATATTGCCATTCTGAAGGAGGTAAGGGCCTCCTCAAAACTGATTACATGAATTGATCAGCAGTCATAGAACTGCATACAGATCTCATGACCTCACAAGATCCAAACACACTGAAAGTTTTAAAACATGAGGAGAACAATTCTAGGATGACTTTTGTGCTTAGCTTAGCAGAAGCTTATCAGTGTTAAGCAGGAATGGAAATTAAACCAGAAGTAGATAAATATCAGGCAGCAACTGAATGAGCCAAAAATCAAATGAGAGAATATAAGGTGAAAGATCAGATGAGAAGGCAAGAAATGTGGAAAATACATGAATATAGTTCAAAGTATAGAAAACTCCTGAAACAATATTATGTCAATCAAGATCTAAAGCAAGATTTTTTAAGGAGAGGGGAATTTAAACCAAAAGACAAAAGATTAATATTGACGGTCCAGGATAGTGGACTATGTACACACTGGTTTACAAAGTCCATTGAACATGTGGGAGAAACAGACAAATAGAGGTTTTGTAAAACAGCACTAGAAACAGTTACACATCTTGTTGCTGAGTGTGATACACTAATGGCAGAAGGACTGTATACTGAAAGGCATAGTAACGTGGCAAGATTGTTGCAATGAGTTTTGTGCAAACATTATAATACTGAATTTGCTGAGAAGCATTGGAAACATGAGCTGCAATGTGTAATAGAAAATGATGAAGTTTATATCACATGGGATCACTCATTACCAACAGTCCAAAAAAGGATGTGAGAAAACCAGATGTAGTAGTCCATGAAAAGAAGACAAAAGTAGCATTGATCATTGAAATTGTTGCACCCAGTGATTACAGTATCTTATGTATAGAGCAACACAATGTCATAAAACAACAGAGTGTAACAACTTATTTTCTTATTTTTGTTGGCAATTTAAAACTGTATAGTTCATCATATGAGGAGCTAAAATCTCAACTGGAAGTGGTCAAAACTTTCTATGATGATACATGAATGTCATTTGGTCTTAATAAATGTACAAAAGTAATGTTTAAAGTAAGAAACCTGCAGCACAAATAACATATCAGTCTGGGACAGGAATGTGATTTAACAGAACTTGAGCAGGAGAGTGTATAAATATTGGGGAACTGATGAAGTATCAGCAATAAATCATTAATAAATGTGAACAAAACTCAGTGGGGAATATTTTCAAAGACTAAAATTAATACTGAAAACAGTCCTGACATCTGGGACCAAAGTCCAAGCTATAAACCAATTTGCTCTTCTTGTTCTAACTTACAGTTTTGGGGTTATTGACTGACTCCAAAAGGTATTGGATGAGTTGAATAGGAAAACAAGAAAAATGCTTCAGACTTATAAAACCAAGATTATATATTCCTTATTCTGAAGGAGATATGGGCCTTCTCGAAATTGACTACATGTATAGATCAGCAATCGTAGGACTGTATTCATATCTGCTGACCTCATTAGATCCAAACATAGTGAAAGTTTTGAAACATGAAGAGAACAAGTCTATAATGACTACCTTGCTTAGTTTAGCAAGAGCATTTTGGTGTCAAGTGGGAATGGAAACCAAATCAGAAGTAGACAAAAATCAGGCAGCAACCGAATGGGCCAAAAAACAAAACAAAAGGAAGAATATAAGGAGAAGGATCAGATGAGAAGGCAAGAAATGTGGAAAAGCATGAATGTAGTTGCAAGTACAGAAAACTCCTGGAACAACCTTGTATCAATCAGGATTTGATGCAGGAAGAGTTAAGGAGAGATAAATTGAAACTAAAAGATGAATGGTTAATATCAGTTACCCATGACAGTGGACTATGTGCACATTGGTTTACAAAGTCCATTGAGCATGTTGAAGAAACAGACAAATGCAGGTTCTGTAAATCAAAACTGGAAACAGTTTCACATTTTTTGCTGAGTGTGATACACTAAGGGCAGAGGGCCTCTATGCTGAAAGGCATAACAGTGTGGCAAGACTCTTGCTTTGGGATTGTTTAAACATTACAATACTGAAGTAGTTGAGAAGCATTGTAAGCTTGATCCAGAAAGTATTAGAGAGAATGAGGAAGTTTATACCACATGGGATCACTTATTACCAACAGTTCAAAAATAGATGCGAGAAAACCAAATATAGCAGTCCATGAAAAGAAGACAAAAGTACATTGATCATTGAAATTGCTAGACCCATTGATTACAGTTTCTCATGAACAGAGAGAATGAAAGTAATGAAATATCAGGATCTGCAGGCAGAAATGAGGGCCATGTGGAAGAAAGGTACCCAAACAGTTCCAATAGTAGTAGGGGCAATGGGTCTCATAAAAAAGAATTTGCAGTATTATTTAAATATGCTACCAATATTTGTAACTCCATATGAACTGACACAAGCAGTGCTTTTGGTTAACATCAAAGATTGAAACAATACTAATTTCACAAACTTTAATCATACTTTGACTTAGGAATAGGGAAACCCAAAAGACTTGGAGAAATGAAATTGTATGAAAAAGCACTGTGAAATATAAGCTCACACTTCTGTCTAACTCATGCATGCTCATGTCCATGCTTCTCACAGCAACATGCAACCTAGCAGCTACCCAAGCAGCATAGTTTATGCCCTAACAGTATCACATTTATCTTTCCACCATTTTGTTTCTTGACTTTAGACAGCGAGTATGGCTTCTATGATAGCCCAGGGCAGATCCCCAAGCTGATGCACTAACGGGACAAATGTTTTCCTATACCTGTATACTGCCAGGTGCAGAGAGTGGCTGGAGGGGCTTCAAGTGATCCTTTCCACAAAACCGATGTTTGCAATGACCTGATATGCCACCTAAAACAGGAAACTGGGATAGTCAGGTCAGCAGAATAGTGTCAATACAGGTATAAAGACCTGCAGAGGAGGCAGCTGCACCAGCTTGCCTACTGGGTAGTAATAGTGGAGAGGGAATGTCCAAAGTCCTCTAATAAGGAGCTTTACAATGGCTATCTGTGCTGTACTTTGTTGTGGCAAAGAGATAAGGCTCAGAATTCAGTAAAGCAGAAAGTTCTTTATTCACGCACAATTATAGAGGCCCAAGCAATGTAACTTGTGACTCCCTGGACAAGAACATCATTTCTATATTTATAGACAAAAGCAAACTGTGTAAACAGAGCATTTATCATCAGCCTACATCTGATTAACCAAGAGAGAAAATAAAATGTGTTTACATAGAATGTGCCCTTATATTGATATAATAATCCACGGGATTCAATAAACTCCATGTAGGCTTCACACAGTGTCTACACTGAGTTTATGTGTTTGCACAATGGTGCACATCACGTGGCAGTGACCAATGCATATGAATGAAGTGCGGAGCACCTAAGCTACATTTCATGGCTCAGAACAGTGTTGCTGGCCGCAAAACCTCATAAGCAAAAACGGATAGCAATTCCATGTAAAGGAGTGCATCTATGGTGTGCAGGTTTGTGTGGAATGTCACAGTGATCACCAGGGCTTTACATATAGCAAAACCTTGCCAGAGAATGCAGATAGCAATTCTGTGTATGGAAGAGCACCTACAGTGCAAGGATTTGCACACAATGCCACAATGATCACCAGGATTTTACAAATAGCTGTCATTGTGTTAGTGCAACATATATGAACAGAGGCCAACTTAAAAATAGGATAAATAAGTAGTAGGGACATATTTGGCATAGATGTCACATACAAGTGTGTTAGAATATGACACACAACCTCTTAGAGTGACAAATGTGGACATAATAATGGGGGGATAAAGGGCCAGAAATAGGGACAGATTTTTAATATTGCACTGACAAACTTAGGAAGTTGATAGAATATATAGGTTGGACATTAGCATGAACTTTCTTATGAGCATGAAGTTTGAAACTCGAATGTCAATCAGCAGTTTCTGATGGCACTCTGCAATAACATGAAAATAATTTACTAGGAAAAAAATGTTATGTGGAAAAGATCACAAATATGAGACAAAAACTAGACATTCTGCACAGATCAGGGCACTTGAGAGGTGCACACTCAAATGTATGTAATATTAAGTTACATCAGTCCAGAGATCATCTCAGTGATGTGGCAGGAAGCCACATGTTTGTTGAGAAAAACATCTGAACATCCTGGGAATATCTGAACAGTTGAGAGGTAGGAATGTGAAGTATATGGTCCAAACACAGTACAGGACAGTGTACTTACAATGCAGAGTATTGTGAATTCCCATTCCTGGCATTCTGTACTGAAGCTGTGTTAATGAGGTGTAACAGGACATGGACTGCCATGTAAAAGGATCACCCCGGGGAAGTGTGTGCATTGAATTGGGATGTGCAGATAGGGAAAGAGTACAGTTGAAACTCCTGCATGTACAGTAGAAGAGGGTATGTCAATAGAAGATGCTTGTAGTGACAACACCAAGCACTTATCTATATGGTACAGTACAGACTGCACAGTGGAAATGTGTTGTCTGTGACTGTCACACAAGGTGACATAACAATGGGGAGGATGTCTGTGTGAGATAAGCATCCTTACACGCATAATGCAGAGGAAATCTATCAGGGATCTGACAAACAACTGGGGTAGAGTGCATATTGGGAAACTGTGCAAAATTATATACTTGAACATGAGTGTACTCTCATCAGAGGTCTCCAGTAAGGTGGCCACAGGTAAAGGATCATGGCAAACATTACAAGAACCAACCACAATCATGGACAAAATCAGAATAATATCACCACTAATACCATGCCTCTGACATAACATATGTGATGTGGAGTAGATAAGAGATGAGCCTGCACACACACACACACACACACACACACACACACACACACACACACACACACACACACACACACACACACACACACACACACACACACACACACACACACTTGACAACTATTATGATATGTCCACACTCTATGAGGGTAAGCATGCACACTGCCCTGGTAATGTAATGTCTGTAGGAGATGTTAGGAGGGACACTGCTATACTTGCATGTGACAGTATGGTCAATACAGGTTACTTGCCTTGTGTGCATGGCATATGTCTATGGCACAATCCACACTGTCACTAATATACATTAATATTGTCAAACACCTATGTATGCAGTGTCCACATAAGCTAAACAGGTAGCACACATGCATTTGTCGTAACAACTCTCTAAGGCCAACAACACTGCATCAATTGGCCCAGACAATATCCTAGGATGCTGTCTAAATAGCATGAAACATGACCTCTCAAGCCCTCTGGGAATTGTTATTTAACTTTAGCCGCCAAACAGGCTTTATGCCTCATGAATGGAGAACAGCAACAGACATCTCTCTGCACAAAGGGGCCCATCTGCAGACCCTGGAAACTATAGACCCATATGTTTCACTAGTCTTATATGTAAAGCCATGGAAAGAATTATCATGGAAATGATTAACAGTTATATAGTAAACCTCCAGACACTGGATCCAACCCAGTTTGGTTTCATCAAGTGCAGGACATGCCTACTCAACCTAGTGGACTTCTTTGAGAAGGTCACTAAAGTGATGGATGAGGGCAAAATGGCTCATACTGTCTACCTTTACTTGGCCAAGGCATTTGACACAATACCCCACTTTGGCATTGACAAACTCAAGTGGTTAGGTACAAACCCGTATATCACCTGGTGGATAGCCAACTGCCTCACAGACAGGACCCATGAATTTAGAATTGGGGAGTCTACCTCTACAAAAAAGTTAGTCACAAGTGGAGTCCCTCAGGGATCCATCCTTGGACCACTCCTTTTTGGCAGGTACTTTTCTGAAGTCAAGGCCAATGCCAATGGTCTCTGGCTGACTAAATTTGCAGATGATTGCAAATTAGGAGCTGTCATTGAATCCCAGACTGACACACATTTATTTATTTATTTTATTTATTTGCATTTGTTTACCAGAATAGTCCACTGGGACATGAAGGTCCCATTTTCAGTGGATGCCTTGGAAGAAAAGCTGCACAGACAACAAGTAAATATAACAGGCATAAACAATTAGATAAGATTATACAAAGTAATAACAATAACAAACAAGTAAACATAGAATAGCAGTGGATAAACTGATTAATTGACATTCTGGTAAAATTCACAAAACATTCAGCATCTAGAAATTAACACAACAAGGAGTATGTAACTTTGTACAATTGTTACAAGCAAATAATACAGAAAGAATTGGTAATGAGTCTTTTGAGTACTGTAGTGGGGTAAACAGGGTAAATAACAGTGTTACCAATAGATGAAAAAAAAGTAAGAGGAATACAGCATGCAAGAGTCATAGAAGAACTATGGAAGGGGTGATCAGAAATTAAAAGTTTTGGGGTAAGGTACAGTTGTATCTCCATATGAAGGAGAAGTAAATATGTAAATAAGTTTTAAAGGCTGTAAGGTTTTGGTTTGATCTATGTGACAGGGGACGAGAATTCCAGATTTAGGCTACTGATTGGGAGTACAGAGGTTGGCCTGCAGGTAGTTTGGGTTTGTGTAGCTGTAGGAGATGCTGATTTTCAGATCTAAGGGACCTATTGGGTAGATAGTGACTGCAAAGTGTGGAGAGGGCAGGACTTACAGAAGGGCTGTTTACTATTTTGTGAGCAGTTATTAGCTGTATGTATGAAAGATAATGTGGCTGTTCAAGCCAATTAAGAGAGTTATTGCTTTACAGTGGTGTGTGGAATATGGAACATTGGTGGAAAACCTATCAACTTTGTTGTAATATATTTCTAGTTTTGACTATAGGGTAGTAACTAAATTAGTAAGTAATGGACCTCCATATGTTAAGCAGGGTAATAGATATGCAACAACAAGTGCTTTTCTTTTTACTGGAGGAGCTTAGAAAGTGGTTTTGCCTGTAGAGAATGCCACATTTTTGGTGATTTTTTTTGATGTGCTGAATATGTAATTCAGATTTTAGGGGTTCCTCTATAATTACTCCTAGTATTTTAGTGTGGGATACTACTTCAATTGCTATGTTGCTCTGAGAGAGTATAGTGAAATAGTCTTTGTTTATGGATTTTTTTCCCTTAATGGTGAATAGCATTACCTTGGTTTTGTTAGGGTTGAGTAACTAATGATTTTTGTAAAGCCATCTTTCTATGGAAGTTAACGTTGAACAGATGGTAGTTGAATTGTGAGCATATTGAATAAAAGAGCCAAGTTTAAGTGAGGAGTATAGATTATTAATAAATATGCTAAATAAGAGAGGCCATTGTATTGAACCTTGGGGAAGACCAGTAGGGTTATGGAGATAGGAAGAGAGGGAGGAGTTCCATCTAACTGCTTGTTATCTGTTGGATAGATAGCTTGTAAACCATTTGAGTGAAGAGGAGGAGAGTCCAGTTTGGGAGAGTAGGTTTAGAGGAAGTGGATGAGACACTATCAAATGCTTTTGAAAGGTTTAAAATAGTGAGGATACTAGTTTACCAGAAGATCTAGCTTTGTTGACTGTATCCATGAAAAAAATCAAAGCGGTCATAATGCTGTAACCTGGTCTAAAGCCATGCTGTGTGGGTGATATAATTTGGTTATGAGTGAGATAGTCAAGAAGTTGAACTTATATACATTTCTCAAGGATTTTGGAGATGGGAGAGAGAATAGCAATAGGGTAGTAATTGAAGAGATCTGTGGGGTTGCTGCTTTGTGTAAGGGTAGGATAAAACTCATTTTCCAGGTTTTAGGCACATAGGATTCTAGAATGGATCTGTTAATAAGTATGCTAATAGGGTAGGCAATAGCTTCTGCAGCAAGTTGTAGATTTTCTGAGGGTAGATCATCTGCTGCATTAAAGGTTTTAGTTTCATTAGTAGTAGTCATTTTATAGAAGTAGGAATAAGTTTCAGAGTAAGAGACAATGTTGGTTGTGTGGAAGTGTCAGTGGAACTGAGATAGAAAGGGGAGGAAGAGTGATGGCTAAGATGGGAAGGAGAAGATGGTGCAGTATTAGAGCAGTTTGAGTCAGGGTGAGTTGAGGAAAGTTAGATGTGATGCTAGATATGCTGTTAATAAAGTGGTTATAAAAGAGATTGGCTATATCAGGGTGATTTTTGTTAGGAAATGGAGCAGGATTGTTCCTAGAGACAGGGTTTAGAAGTGAAGTGATGGTTGCACAGAATTTCTTTAGGGTAATTTCTATTATTTGATTTAAGTTTAAGGTTGTATTCTTTTTTACTCTTGATAATGTGTTTTTTTAACTTAGTTACTGAGTTTCTGAAGTTCTGAAGGATGGATTTACTTTTGTTATATTTTATTTTATTTTATTTTTTTTTATTTTTTTTATTTTATTTTATTTAACATTTGTTGACCTGGAATGTCCGACTAGGTTCCACAGAGCCTGTTTTCAGCGGAGGCCCAGGGAGAAATGTTTTTTAGCCATTGATTTCAGATTTTTGTCTCTGTTTTGCATGAATTGTTTTGTTGATTTGGTTAACCAAGGGGCGTATTTAGATTTAATTATTTTAGTCCAAAAGGGTGCTAGTCTGTTAAGAATTTCAAGAAAAGTAGAGTTAAAGAAGTTGACTGCATCATCTAGGGCAATGGCTTTCAGGATATTCCAGTTCATCTGTTTCAACAAGTTGATGAATGTTTGAGGATTAAAGTTTGCCATATTTTGTGCTCGTTTGTAGTGATATTCTTTTTGAAGGACAGGGGATGTTCTGAGGATGTAAGCAGGGAGATGATCACTTAGAGTATCTGGGAAGTACCTGCTGAGAAAATTTTGTTTCCGTCACTGACCAGTATCCAGTCAAGGATGGAATCTTCAATATTATCTTTATTGAAACTGGTTGGGGATGCAATTAATTGAGTGAAGTTAAAAAAGTTAATGTTAGAAGATGGGAATTAGGTGCAGAATTGTGACCATTTGATAATAACACCTCCCAGTATAATGGTTTTGTTTTTGATTGTGCTGGAGATCCAGGCCAGGATATCTTCCAGAAGGGATATATTATTGCCTGGGTGAATATAAAGAACTACCGTGCATAGGGTTTTGGTTTTATTTAGTTTTGTTCTCCAGGAAGAGCTGGCACAGACAAACAACTGGTGTCACAGCCATGGACTAAAACTAAATGAGAACAAATGCATAATAGTATCCATCAGGAAGTCATCCATCCCTGGTAACTATCATATTGACAACACATCCCTTAGAGTTGACCCAGTAGTCAAAGACACACATAGACAGTAATTTAGCCTTTGACCATCACATCTCTACAGTAGTGAGGAAATCATTCTACATTATTCAACTTATAAACAAAGGTATGGCATCTAGGTCTAAGGAAGTCATTGTTCCCTGTATTCTGCATTCATCAGACCTATCATTGAGTACAATGCCCCCTTTGGTATGCACATAACCAGGCATATCCAACAATTAGAATGTCCACAGAAGTTTCTCACTAGAAGAATAAAGGGCATAAATAAACTGTCCTATGCAGATCACCTCAAGGCCCTATCCCTGTTTTCTGTCTCCTCCAGACTTTTGAGAGGACATCTATGCCAGGCATTCAAGGCATTGTTAGACCTCACTCTGAAGGACCCCCTGCATATCCACAAAACAAAAAGCACCAGAATTACCCCTTTTAAAGACTTAAACCTTGCCTGTGATATAAATAGGACATTCTGGAGAGACAAGTATGTATCCCAGAGACTACCCCATCTCTGGAAAAGGGTCCCCTTCCATATGAAGCAGAGTTCCTCCCTAACCCAATTCAAGTGTAACTTGGACAATTGGATGGGGAATAGGAAATTCATCCCTGATTTGGCATCTATGTCTCTAATGGGCACAGGCAACCTGTAAATGGTACATCTCCCAAGCCCCTGCTTGTAAATATTTCATCCCCCAAGCCCCTGCTTACACGTTTCAAGCATATCAGAACATGTCAGAGATTTGGGATGTATGGCTAGGCTTAAAAAGTGCCTTGTAGTCATTAGCCTAGTAAACATATATGAACCCATTGTTGTTCTGCTCCATCAGACAGTCATGTTTATTCCCCAGAAAGATTACCTAGGTATGGCCAATATACTCTGTGCAGCTCACTGTGGCAAATGTGGTACATGTCAGTTACATATCACTGGAAGATGTGTAGGGAGGTACATGAAGAAGGGTGGTGTTTCTCTTATGTGAAAACCTAGGTTGATGGGGGACAAAATTACTTAGCTCTGGGACATCTTGAAGTATGTGCCAGCATTTACGTATATGTTTAACAACAAAGGTGTTTTTATTGTAAGTCAAAATACATCTCGCATTATTTCCAATATGTTTGATACTATTCATAACATGTTTCGAAGGGAAGAGAAATTAGGTTTTGCTAGAGAATTTCATAATGTTCTGATCTCTTCTCATGAAGCCTCAAGTTCGCCCTTATAATAACCTCTTTCTATAAAATCTGCTGTCATGATTTTCTTCTGTTCATCCATAGTAGCGTCAATTATATTTACCTTTGCTACTCTTAGGAACTGTTTATTCATTACTTCCCTAAAGGTGAACTGGGGGTGTGTGCTAGTTCTACATAATAAATCATTCCTCTTAACTGATTTCTTACACAAGCAAGTATCAATACATCCTGTCTGATTTTTATAAATGGTAATGTCTACAAAGTCTATCTTATCTGAAGAGAAACATTTTTTAAAACTTAAAAATGTACGTGTTCGAAATGTACTCATAAAATAAACAAACATTTTCCTCTTCTCTCCATATAATAAATAGGTCATCTACAAAAAGGCGGTAGAATAAGACATTTTCAAAATGGGTTCTTAGAAGATAAAATATATTCCCGTTCCCCTATGTGCATGACATTGTTTGCAAATGTATTTGCACCAGATGTACCCATTGCTACACCTCACACTCGATTATACATTTGTGTTTGAATCAAGAAGACATTATTCTAAAGTACCAGGAAAAAAATTTCACATAAAGTATTTACATAATGTTGCTCATACTCTGTAAACTCTAGTAAAAATTCTTTCACTGACTGTATTCCTATATCTATCAGTATAATTGAATAAAGAGTCAACGTCCAGTGTCACAAAAAACAATCTTTTAAGTTTACACTAGACACACTCATATAAACTTTGTAGGAAGTCATTTGTATCCCTTAAAATAGTACCTGTTCTTTCAAAATTCTGTCTTACTTGTGACTCTAAAAACTTTCAGGCTGGTTTGTTACCCAACCATGGCCTGAAACAAAAGGCCTCATTGATGGAGTCATAGTAGATTTATGGAGCTTTGGTATACCATAAATTACTGGTACCCTACGGTTTTTTACTATCAAATATTCTAGTAACTTTTTACTTATCTTGTTTTCAATACACAAGTCACGTAAACTTTTTAACACATGGTTAACAATAACAGTTTATTTGTGTTACTAATCTTAACATAATCTGTAGCAAAGAGCAGATCAGTCATAGCAGTCAAGTAATAAGACATATCCATAACTACTACTCTATTGCCCTTATTGGTGGGTTTAATTACTATATCAACGTTATTTATCAGTCTTCTGATTGTTGCATACTCATCTTTAGTAAGATTGCAAAAATAACTCATTTTCTTTTTTGTATACAGCGCATAAGTGCCTCTTTCTACTGCACATTCAAATATCTTAATTACATCATGATAAGGCACAAAAGTACTAGAATGCCTAAAAGTTGGATTGGCATTTGTGTTTGGAGTATCATTTTATAACATTATTTTTAAATTAAGCATCCTAACAAAATACTTAAATTCTGAAATAGTCTTTGAAATGTCCACATATTGTGTGGGTATAAAAGTTCAACCTGTGTTCAGTACATCGAGTTCATAATTTGTCAAAGCATAATGAGAAAGATTATAGATTAAAGTTTTCAGACTTTGGTCTGGCTGAGTCAGTGGCTGATTCCCTTTCCACTTCTGTCTCGAAATGCTCTCTCTCCGAGGTCAAGGCTGTAGCATAGAAAGAGGCTTCAACAACAAAAAAGAGAACCCAATGGGATCCAAAGCTCTGACCATATTGGTGTTTACAAGTGTCTGTTGATGTTCCAGACAAATCAGGTTGCAGCTCGGAGTCATAGGGTGGAGGACGGCATTTGTGTTTCAAGAAATTACTGCAGCATATGTTTTAGAACTAGCTACATTACCATTGGTCACATTAGATATCTGTAAATGCTGTTCAACAACTGGAATTGAGTTAGAAGAAACTGAACAAGGAAGTCTACTTGAGTTTTAGTTGTACTGACAGAATTAGGGTTAGAATTAATGTTAAGGTTATTCACCCAAATGAAAATATTCCCCATCTTAAAATCAAGGTCCCTCTTTAATTTCCTTATTTTTTTGTCTCGATGAGACACTTCTTAAAGGAAACAATACAATCGAGGGCTTCATAGAACAAATTAGATTGGGCATTTTGTTCTATGGTGTCAATTAGATCAGTATAAAGTTGCTCTATTTCTGCCCTTAGCTCAAGCCCGATAGGTTCAAAGAAACCATTCATAAGCTCCATATATCTAAATGAGCAGCTTAAGTCAATCAACTGCCATCTTCTTAAGAGGTCAGGAAACTTATCATGAAATGGGGGCATCTTAAGTATCCATAGACCTCTAGGAACGATCTTGTGTTGTAAATAAGCATTAAAGCTTAGTCTCTGCCATTGTAGCTTCTTAAATTGATACATAATATTCTCAAAATGATGAAACTTACATTTATATTGAAGTAATATATCAGTGGCTGCCTGAGTATCATCCTGTACAAAATCCATTTTGCAGACACCCAACAATGGGTTATATGGCACATCTACTAAGCCATTCAAACCATTCAAGTCAAGCACCATGCAATTGGGTAAATTACTTGTTGAAGGTAATACCCAGTCCTGTACATGTCTGTTGTCATTTGCAGAAATACACAGTATCACCGAAGAAACAAGCAGACGAACCACTAGTAAAGTCAAACACAATTCTGTTTCTCTCTCAATAAAGGTTTTAAAGAGACAGTACCATTCAGGCCTCAATTTCTTTAACAGTAAAAACTAAAAATATATGTAGAATATTAGCTGAATTTAGGCTGTCACCTCCAGAGACTGGGGTGACCACAAAACAATCATGTTGTATAGCCATTTGGACTGAATTAAGTGTGTGAAGAAGACGTGCAAAATGGAGAGCTATGCATGGGATGATTTTTTTTTTCTTTAGAGAGAAAGAGGAATGTTGGGGAAGGGACATAGGTATGCTTGGGTCTGTTAAGTTGGGTAGGTGAGGAAGCAATTGCAGACAGACAAGACAAACAAGACAAAACACAGGAACAGTGATGGACACAAGAGGTCATTGGACATCATGGATGGAGTGATGTTGGGAACATCCAGGACTCATGGACGTCATGCTGGTTGACAGTGAGAATCAAGTACTCACCCACTGGACTGTCATTATTGTCACCTCACTCCATAACTGGCTGGAGCACTCAGTGCCTCTTTCTTCTATGGTCCTACACAAAATGAGGGACAGCAGTCTTTCTATCCAGCATAAGCATACACCAATAGTGCAGCAAACAACCCTATGGACCATCCCTGGCAGTTAAGCATGGGTGATAAACTCACCACCCCTGGCACTGCTCTTGGAGGGAGCCACTGGCCTATCATCTGGGGCAGAACTACTTGAGGGGGCAGGTACTCTAGGGGCAGTAGAGGTGGTGCTGCCAGGTTGGCTCCCAGATGTGCTGCACAATGATGCTGGGGCTGGTGGAGTGGGGCAAGTGGATCCTGTAGGGCAGGCCTACCCCACTGAGCTGTGGAGCATTTAATGATGTGGTACACATGGATGACATGGACACATTTTGAATACACATAATAAAATTTAAAAAAAAGAGATAAGAGGTGGGGGTGAGATAAAAAAAAGAGGTAAGATTAGTACTTTCATATGAAACATACAATGCATTAATAACAATTATGTGACTCTATTACCTTAACCTTTACTATTAAGATTGCCATCCCCTAACAGATAACTTATTACTTTTAAGACTAGCAGCTGCTAACAGATGCACACTATACTACAGCTTGCAGCAAGTACTCCTTTACATGTGCATATATTGCACATATGCATGTACCAATTATACAGATTACAGTTTACAGCAGGGCATGTGTGCCGCTGGTAATAGAGCTTTTACTTTAAACCTTTAAGTTACACATAGTTGAAGAATTAACAGTTATTGTATAGTTGGGAAGTGTGGTATTTGAACCCAACACCTCTGACTAAAGACTAATATCGTACTCTTGGTTTGTGTTGCAGACTAATGCATGCATACTTGTTGCTACAGATGGAATATGCATGTTCAATGTGATACAGCT
Source organism: Protopterus annectens (assembly GCF_019279795.1). Taxonomy (NCBI): domain Eukaryota; kingdom Metazoa; phylum Chordata; order Ceratodontiformes; family Protopteridae; genus Protopterus; species Protopterus annectens. Next base: position 1,404,265,628 of record NC_056743.1, on the reverse strand, counting down.
GTATAAAATACCAAACAAGCTATCTTTGTGCTACAGACTACGCATGCATACATGCTTTTACAGTTGAGATATGCATGCTCAATTTGATACAATTATATAAAATACTTAAAAGCTATCCTTAACTTTTAATGCTAGAATAACGTTACTCTTGTGCTGCATACATATTATATGCCTCCCTCATCTTCACCAATCTAGTGGCATCGTTCCTAATATTGCACTCTCTCTCCATGGCAGCTATGGAATAAACAGAACAAAACAGAATACCATTATGAATATCAGCCTTGCCTATATTCAGTTTTTAAGCCTTACAAGTACTATCTGTAGTTGATACTTACACGTGTATGGGATGTTCTCCATCCTAAATTCCTCGATCCAAGCATTGAGGGTACCCCACTTCCTTTGATGTAGGCCATTAATGTGGTGCCTACATTGGTCACCAGTGTGGAGGATACTGGTGACACTGCTCACAGCCTGGGCCAAACTATCCCAAGCCTCTGACTTATACAGGGATGCAGAATAGTCCGCCTGCAGCAACCTGGCACTGAGGTGTTTCAGTAGGAGTTCAACAAAATGTTGGACTCCTGGACAACCCATCTCTGAGCCCTAAATCTCACACTATCTCCATGAACATCTGCCATGTCTATCATGGATCAAGAGCAATGGAAACTGATGGTTTCCCACCAATTCCAGTTATTGCATTTACTGAGAAGGTGCATACTGTTTGAAAATGCTGTGCATCAATTACCATCATGCAAACATAGTGCTCCAGGGTGCAAGATTGTAAGCAGTGTGCAACAATGGCAAGCAATGCAATTTCAGGGTTATTTAATGTGCAGACACTTGTGTAAGTGTGTTAGTCAAATGTGAAGGTTATGTCAGTCGAGAGAGTAGAAATATACTTACAAGAGCATAGTGCACATTATACCCATAGTCATACATTTGATAATAAATGTGATAATACATAGATAAATAAAGAAATAACTGACACAACATTAGTGTCTCAGCCCTCATACATATAATTAATATCAACTACACTATGTCAAGTCGTATAAGTGAGAATGACTATAATGGGAGTGAAACAACAGTAAAAGTATATGGAATGTGCAGATCATGTGCAGGGCAGTCATACACTTACACCTGTTGCCAAAACAAGGTTATAAACACTTGTCTATGTTGCAGTTCATTGCTATAAACTGCAATGTCACAACAGTAAAACAAAGGTTGCACACCCTGTACTAGAACATAGGACCATCTGTACTCCAGCCCTACAGTTACACCTGCTGCTACAGGATTAGTTATATTATATTTCCTATTTTACTATTCATTCTTAACATCTCACTGCTAACTGTTGCACACCCTTGCTTTACGGGTTTGTGGGATGCTCAGTAGTATTAGTGGAATGCATCCATTTTCTACTTTTGGCTGTCTGAGTCCTGTCTGCTCCTGGGCTCCTGTTTGCACACTGCTGCAGTTCAGACACACCTGATAAACACAGCCAAACATGACATTCATTTTCCACTGTTTCCTGTGTTTGCACTGAGTGGAGCAGCATTCAAACATGGGGGAAAAAAGAGAGAAACAAAAGGATTCTAAACTAGTACCATCTGGCTCCAAAAAGGAAAGTATCAATGCATTAACATGTGCTGCCACAGAGTCATTTAAGTAGCAAGTATGTTTCATAGACACAATAGTAGCTGTCAGACTTTAGCAATGTGGCTTGCATAAGTACAGACTTCGCTAATTGTTGCACAATGGAAAACTATATATTATAAGTATTACTGCTGTTTATTGCCCACTTCTTGTGTATGACATGACATTACATGTGGAAAAGTTAAAAAAACTGAAGACCCTATCTCACAGTATGTCAGATATTTCCAACACAGCCATGTGTTGCCTCCCCCCAAACACTGCAACCCTGGTGTCTCAGGACTTTTTCCACACATATATCACCAACACTACAGAAGGTACTATCAAATGTTGTGTCATGTGCAATGCATACCAATCTGGTAACATGCAGAACTACAACTATTGACCCATAAGCCTTACAAGTCTTGTCTGCAAGGCTAGTGAAGGGATCAGCAAAGACCTTATTCACCGGGGCATAGCGGAACTTCAACCCACTTGAGTTGACCCATGTTGTGTCTGTCAAGGCTAGATATTGCCTACTGATCCACAAGGTCTTTTGTGATACTGACCCCGAAGAACTGGATGACAGATAACAGGATATACCACCTATGTTTAGTTAACCAAGGTCTTTGAAAATATCCCCATTTATGTCTCCTAGAGAAAATGTCCCATCTAGGAATTAAGCCATACAGTACTAGCCAGATAGCCAACTGGCTCACCAACAGAACACACACTCTCAAAGCTGACACTGCATCTCCACCACTTGCCCACTCACTAGTGAAATACAAGAAGGATCTGTGCCTGGGCCATCAATTGTGTGCAACGAGCCAGTGGTAGGTGGTCTGTGGTTCACCACATTTGCAGATGACTGTTAATTGGACACACTCATATAGATTCCCCAAATTTATTTATTTTTATTTTACATGTATTAATCGGGGGTGTCTGACTGAGCCAAAAAGGCCCTTTTTCATCAGATGCCCGGGAAGAAAAGCTCCACATAGAAAAATTACAGATACATTTAGAAATTTAGACATGATCAGTATACACAAAAATTACAATATACATGTTTTTACAGTTGTATGCAGCACATCAACAATTACAGTGGAGAGAACAAACAAGAAAATATTAATTTAAAAATAAAGTTAATTAATAGATTTGTGTTATACAGCTGAAATTTGGAACATAGGCAGAATACATACATAGAACACAGGTACAGTACATACATTGTACATTGGCCAGTGTTTGTGAGTAAGAGTGAAAACTATTATCAAGTACTGTAGGTTTAGTATGTGTGCCTTATCCACTTTCACTAGCCTGGGGAGCAATTATGGCACTGCCAACTTTGATTGAGATGTTGCCTAATGAGTTTTTTAAAGGAGGCTTTGGACGATGTGTTTTGCATGCTATTGGGGAGAGAGTTCCATTTTTTAGCCACTGAACTACTATATATTGTGTTTCCAAAGCTATTGTAGCAGTTGGTGACTTCTAGTAGCAGTTTGCTTGATGATCTAACAGGCCTTTTGGCTGAGTGATGTTGTACTAGGATTTTGAGGGTAGAACACTTATTGAGGAGGTAATAGATAGAATGACAGAGGCAGACTTGATTATAGGTTAGGAGGTTGGGCAGTTCAAGCCAGTGGAGCTGTCTCAAAGCAGTACAGTAATGAGTTCTATATGAGCAATTTGCAGCAAAGAGGGCAATTCTGCTATAGCAGGCTTCAATTTTGCTAAGTTCAGTTTTGTTGAGATTAGTCAGAATGGGAGATGCATAGAGTAAGGTGGATAGAAGTTGGGATTGAGTAATGGCTGATCTTGTATTGTTGGTAAAAAATGGTTTGATATGGTAGAGTGATCCCAGTTTGGCATGTACTTTTTTAATAGTTAAGTTGAGATGAATATCAAATTTTAGGTGGGAGTCTATGGTTATTCCCAATAGCTTAGCTTGTGCCACTGGAGCGAATGGAGTAGCATTTGTGGAGTAGATAGCGAACTGACTGTTAGCAGTGTTTTTGTTAGAACTGGTTATAATCATAAGCTGAGTTTTCTTTGGATTGAGGATAAGTTGGGCTTTGGTAAGGTAGTTTTCAATGTCAGAGGATGCTAGTTGAGTTGCTTGCAGGAGGGTGGGAATGTTTTGTGCAGCACAGATTAAGGTAGTATCATCTGCCTACTGAATTATAGATGCATGCTGTGTGGAGGTATGGAGGTCATTTGTGAAGATTGTGAATAGTACTGGTCCTAAGATAGAACCCTGTGGGGACTCCTATAGTTATGGGCAGCTGAGGAGAAAGAGAATTTTCCCATTTCACAGCTTGGTACCTGTCAGTTAAGTAGCTTTGGAACCAGGTAAGAGTGGAATTTGATAGGTGATGTTGGTTTAGTTTGTTTAGCAGGATTTGGTGCAAGACTGTGTCAAATGCTTTGGACATATCCAAAAAAAGAGTTGACACCTGCAGGCCTTCATTTTTGAGATGGTTTACTGTGTCTGTGAAGCAGAGGAGGGCTGTAGTGGTACTATGGGCAGGTCTGAAACCATGCTGAGTAGGTGACAGGATGTTGCTATCTAGGAGATATTTTAGTACCTGAGTATGGATGCATTTTTCTAGGATTTTGGCCAAGGGAGGAGAGTAAAGCAATGGGTCTGTAGTTATTAAGTTCAGTGAAGGTCCCACCTTTATGTATGGGTGTATCATAGGATATTTTCCAGAATTTGGGCACATAGTTTTCAACAATTGATCTGTTTATGAGAGTGGAGATTGGGATAGCAATAGCATCTGCTGTGAGTTTCAAGAAATAGCTGGTGAGTAGGTTGGCTGCTGTTGATGAGGTTTTTAGTTTGGAGAGCATGCTTTTGATTGAAGTGGTGGAAACTGTTTTGAGGGTAAAGCTTGTATTAGTGTTATTTGTGTTGGGGGGGATAGTGAGGAAGGAACTGTCCTGTGATACTAAGGATAGAATTGAGTTCACAAAGTGGGAGTTGAATTGTGTTTCGATGGGAACTTTAGTGTCAGGGGTGGTTGGTTTGGAGGTAGCCTTTTGGGTGGATTTTAGTAGCTGGTTTACATTTTTTCTATAATTTTTGGGGGTTGTTTTTGTATTTAGTTTGCAATGTCATGTAGTAGGACTTTTTGTCCAGCCTAATGCATTTTTTTGCATGGTTGCGCGGTTCTTGGTGCTTACTTAGGCTTTGTGTTTCTTTGTTCTTTTTGATAGCAAAGCCAAATGAGAGTAACATATTACAAAAGGGGCTGACAGAGACAAATGATTGGTGCCAAACACACAGAGTGAACCTTACAGCAAACAATGCCTCATTGTCCCCTTTGGCAATGAAGCATCTCTGCTAATTAACATATACATAACACCCCTCTCAGCTCAAACACAGTGCTGTGAGACTTGTGAACACCTGTTCATAGCAATCTACACTTTCATCACTGTGTCTATAGTGGTGAGACACACATTTGGAATTACGCACATCATACATATGGACATCACGTCCAAGATGTGGGAAGTCATACCTCTGTTGTACTCCACCCTTATCAGACCACTAATTGAGTACAAGGCTCCCTTCTGTCTGTACCTCACCAGAAAACTGCAGCAATTGGGGAAAAAATAGAGGTATGTGTCTGGGAGAATGCAGGCCCTCCAAACACCACATACATGGAAAGACTACAAGACCTGTCACTGTACTCAGTTTCTTGCAAACTGCTTAGAGGTGACCTATGCCTGACCTACAGAGAAGTCTCAGACCCTATCCTACTGGAGATGCTGAACATCTACAAATCAAATGGGACAGGAATAACTTGGTCCAGGGTTCTCAACCTAACCTGTGACATAAACAGAACATGCATGGGAGACAGATATATCCCCCAGCGACTCACACTCTTCTGTTATAGGCTCCTACTGCATGTGAAGCAGTGCTCCTCAATGACCCTGTTCAAGCACAACCTTCAGTACTGGTTGGGTGATTGTAAAGTCACCTCTGGGCTGGCACCTATGTCACTCGGAGACAGGCTCAGTTGTTGTTGCTCACAAATGACCATCTAAATATGCTTAATAAGAGTACTTGTGTTTTTAAAATGCTAGGCTTCTATTGCCTCATGTATACTGACAACCATGTACTTGTAAAAATTACAAATACAGTATGTGAGAGATGCAACTATACAATGAATCCAGAATAAATGCTCTGTCTCTCAGGTAACAACAGACCACATATCAAACAGGTTGTCAACACACACACTTCACTTCCTCAACAAACCAAGTGCACAACACATAACCCTACATATGCAGAGGTAGTCATTAGAAGCTTACCAAAAGAGCAGAGATCTTGCAGATGCAAACCCTCTGCACATATTACAGTCCTAACGGAACCCATTAAACATAAAAACAAACATATCAGTGTGTTAGCCATTAAGCCCTTAAGGCAAAACACCTGAAAATCAATGTCTTGGTCATAGTTGAATCCATAGTGAGATACACAAATGTCCCCCACACCAGGTTGTACAAGGCAAAAGTCATGGTCAGCTGCCTGTCAGGTACCAGGATCTGTAAAGTCATACACGCACTCATGTCTCTCAACAACAACCACAGTTACACCTCTGTCATACTCCATGTTGACGTTAATGACTTGAAAAGTACCTCACTGGAGTATATGAAAAGATATATGACTGAACTCTCAGATTATCTGTCCCAGCATGAGTATAGACTTTGCTAATTGTTGTGCAATGAAAAACTACATATTATTAAGTATTACTGCTGCAGAATATAGCCATAAGCAGCATTATACCTTTACCCAGGATGATACCTCAGTACAAACAAAATAATTATGGACTTCAACAATTAGTTTGGCTACTGGGGTCAATCCAGGGGTATTCAGTATTTGCTAGCCTGAGAAGATATGGTTGACAGACCATGCTGCTTTGCCAGGGATGGTCTTCATCTGTCACCTCTTGCCCTTCAGTTATTAGTCAAGATACTTGATTCCCCCATAGTGGCTTTTTTAGGCAATGCCATAAGAACAAAATTCCTGACATACAAATATCCCCAAAAGACAAACTCAAGGTTATGGACACAGGACACAGAATGAATGTGAAATAAAAAAAGGAGGACGTGTATCCATCTTCATGAAAGACAAATACACCTCAAGACTGGTTAAGCAGTATGACTCCCGAGAGTTATTCCAAGTCCAACTAACTGTAGGAAAGACCCTCTTACACATCTTTGTTAGCTACAGGTCCAACAACATGAAACATGAAAACCAGACAGTGCCTTTCTAGACCTACCTGAGTCACTCACACAGCCAAACACCCTAGGTATGAGTGATTTTAACTATCCTGCCACCATTTGGAATACATATATGAGCTCAAACACACTTGCCCTAAGGTTCCTGCATTTTGTAAACAGAAATAGTCTGGAACAGTTGGTCTGAACCCCCACAAGGAGATGGAATGTCCTTGACCTAGCACTCACCAACATGGGAGATCTCCACACCATCCCATGTGTGAGACCCTCCTTGGTAAGTTCTGACCATAAATCAGTCACTCTCAGTGGAGCAGTCATACCTGACCCCCCCCCCCCAGCATCCAAAAGGTTGAAAAGATTCTCCAAAACAACGATAGCCTCCTAAGTGATGGCGTACATAGTTTTAAATCTCTTGCCACCACTGACAGTAAAGACTCCTATACAGATGTGTACACAAATGCCCTGTATAAACAGCTTTACAAGTGTATAGACTTAGCCATACCAGAATGGATCAAAACTTGCTCACAAATAAACAAGCTGCCCTGGTGGACAGATAGTATAAATAGATTATACAACAGGAGAAAGAAACTGATGTCTAGGAATTAGAGAGAACTGTTTCAGCAGAAGAACACCCTCCATAGCTTTAACAAGCAAATGAGACATTTTTGTAAAATCCACTAAAGCTAATTATGAAACTAAATTACCATCCATAGCTAAGGATGATCACAGGGCATTCTTTAACTGTATCTGTAATGTAAAAGGGAAGGCCTAGCTTTCCACCAAATTCATAGTGGACGGTACCAGTCATACTGATCCTGAGGACATCGCCAACCTATCAGACAGGTTTGGCAAACATTTCACACCCTTGTCTCAAGTAATCATATCCCAAAACATACCTGTCACCAGTTTTCTACTTATTATCTCCAAAGAACAGGTCATAACCACACTCACCAAGGCCAAAAGCACAGCCTCTATGGGACCGGATAACATCTCAGGCTGCTTACTAAATGGTGTAAAGCAAGAGTTAGTGGAACCACTGGGTACTTTCTTCACTCACAACAGCAACCATACTCCCCTTGCACAAAGGGGGTCCTTCAACCGACCCAGGAAACTACAGAACCATAATCTTGATCCACCTTGTCTGCAAGGCCATGGAGAGAATCATCTTGGGCCTTATCAACAAGGACATTGGTGACCTTCAAATTCTTGACCCAACCCAGTTTTGCTTTATTAAGGGCAGATCATGCTTGTTAAACCTAGTGGAATTTTTCAAGGGTGCCACCAAAGCCCTGGATGAAAACAACTCAATACATATTCCCTATCTTCACTTGGCCAAAGGCTTTGACACAATCCCCCACTCAGACATCCATGAGAAAAACACCCAGCTGGGGATTAACCCATAGGTCATTAAATGGGTATCCAATTGGCTCACCAACACAATGCATACAGTCATACATGGGGATTCTACTTCTATCAGCAGATCTCTTACTAGGGGTGTTCCACAAGGGTCTGTGCTGGGCCTCCTACTGTTTGGAATCTATTTCTCAGAAATCCAGATGATAACAGATGACTTGTGGCTCACCAAGTTTGCTGATGATTGCAAACTGTGTGCAGTCAATGAATCCGCAAGTCATGTCAACATTCTACAAAATAGGTTTGCATACATAAATGATTGCTGCCAAAGACACAGAGTTAAACGTAACCTAGAACACATGCACTGTTATCCCTTTTGGCAAAGGAGAGGTACCTGCAAATTAAATTAATAATGCCTCCCTAAGTTCCAACACAATGGTGAGAGATTTGGGAATGCAGGTTGATAGCAATGTCAACTTTGATTATCATGTGTCCACAGTGGTAAGGAAGGCCTTTTGGATTACACACCTCATAAGTAAGAGAATAGCAAACCAAATAAATACAATTTTATATTTTTCAACTCTCTATTACCCTCATTGCATTCTTTCATTTATAAAGAATTATTACAAAAATATAAACACAAATGAAAACAACAAAAACAGGTGAAAAAAATGAAAATACTGTTTCTACAGAAAAATACTTAAATGTGTTCTGCTTTTTCTTTTAAAATTGGGGCCAAGTTTAAATGGTCATTCAAACCAGGGGGGAAATTTGCTGCTAACCTCAATTGCCATAATAATTCTTTCTTATACAATAAGTTTTGCCAATCTCCACCCCTGGCTTCCAAATTGACCATGTCAAGAATAGCAAATTTAAAACCTGTGTAACCGTCACACGTTATACTATGTTTATACAAAGCATTTGTGTCCTTTTGCTTTTTTATATCATATAAATGCTCATATATTCTTGCCTTGAAAGACCTTTCTGTCTTCCCAGTATAGAAGGAACTGCAGGTATTACACCTAGCAAGATATACTAACTTGTTAGAATAGCAGTTACCTCTCCTTGGGTAAACTACACTTTTGGTTTTATTTTCTAAGCAAATCCTACTCTCCTGTAAAATATAGGAACAGTAATTGCCTCTGCCACAGGGTCTACTGCTATTTGTTGTTTCAGTTTTTACAAGTTGGTTATGCCTGTTTTCCAAAATTCTTTTGATGTTAAACCCAATTTTTGTGGTAAACACAGGCTTTTCCCCCACCACTTGATAAATTTCATGATCAACCTTGAAAATACTCCAATTTTTATATAAAACTTCTTTAACTTGCTGATATAGAGGACTAAACTGTATAATACATGTCTGTTCAAAGTTTAATTCATTTACTTTTTCCACATTCTCCCCAAGGTCTATGTTTACATTCAAACCTTTGCCTAATAAGGGAATATATATATTTTCCCCCATTCCTTATAAACTTCTTTAAGCGTTTTATCAACTAATTCCAAGGGGTACCCTCTGTCCAAAAACATGCTCTTTAAAAATTCAAATTCAGATAACACATCTTCCTTCAAGGAAGTCATTCTAGCTAACCTGATGGCCTGTCCTAACTGTCAAAGTGTAAGTAATTATTACAAAAAGTTTTCTTACGAAATATTCTAGATATAAATTGGTCTTTATCTTTAATAATTTTGGTATCTAAATAACTAATTTAGTGGGAATCAAATTGAAAAGTGAATTTTAAAAATTCGGTAGTCTCGTTAAGGTATTGGATGAAAGCAGAAATGCTTTCTACTGTTCCTTTCCACAAAATAAAAATGTCATCCAAAAACCTACAATAGTAAGAAATACTATCGTAAAATTCACTTTTGAACACATGTTCTCTTTCCCATCCCAGTAACACAAGATTGGCATAGGTTGGGGAACATGCTGCTCCCATAGCTACACCCCTAAACTGTTGAAAATATTCACCCAGAAAAAAAGATGTAATTATTTTCCAGAATAAGTCCCATTATTTCACATATTAGGTTAACCTCGTGACAATCTAAATGGGACAAACTAAATAATGTCTCCTCGAAATAGGCTAAACCTTCGTGTTTGGGAATACAAGTAAACAAATCTATTACATCAATGGTCAAAAGATACCCTTCTGCACTCCACAAATCATTCTTAAGTTGACCAAGAAAATCCCATGAATCCTTAACCAATTGTGGACATGACTCAACATGTTTAATTTTCCTATCCACATATAAGGATAAATTGTGGGTTTTGGATCCAGCTGCTGCTACAATTGGTCTAAAAGGTGGATGTTCTAAGTTTTTGTGTACTTTAGGTATGCCAAAGATAACAGGAATTTTGGTGTGACTATTCAATAAAAAATCATAAACCGCCCTTGTGATTCTCTGGTCCATCAAATATTCGTACAAGAAACTATCAATTCTCTGGTAAGCTATGTGAATCTGATTTCTTGAACAAGGAGAGTAGTTTGTATTGGTAAACAAAATGGACTGCATAATGTTAGTGTAATCAACACTATTATACAGTACAATACCACCCCCTTTATCAGGTGTCATAATACGTATACTTTTATCCTTTCTTAAATTCTGCAACAAGTTTCTTTCTGTATTGCTAAGATTATGAAAGATTCTTTTGTGTTTACCCCAAATTTTATAGATATCATCTTTATAACCTTCTCAAATGTGTTAATAAGGGGATGTAATGGGGGGTTGTATGTACTTCTTTTTTGAAAGCTTCTTTTCGCAAGTGTGTATTGCCCTTCTCCGTCTTAGCATGTATAAGTTTTAAATTTAATTTCCTTGAATAAAGATGTAAATCCACTAAAATGTCAGCAATATCCTGGATTTTGGTAGGTACAAATTTGAAACCCTTTGAGAAAAGGGAAAAATATTCTGGCAAAATTTCCTTATCCGTGCAGTTGTAAATATTGAACCCATTTAAGGTGTGCTGTATTGGGTTGGATAAAGCAGTTGTGTCAGAACTTTTACTTAAATCAGCTACCACTTGGGTATATTCCTGTATTTCTGTACCACCTTGTTGTAGGTGGAAAAGAATTTAGGGCACTGGTTAACACCTTTGAATAACAATTGTTTTAAATGTTATTAACTATTGTGATGATTCAACCAATCACAGGCAAGTCATTTGTATAAAAGTGTTTTTTAAAGTTGTTTTAGTGAATTCTGATGAAGTCAAGTCAGATTGATGAAAGCGCTTAATTTCTGTGATTTATTAAAGAAGAATTTCGACTCGCAACAGTAGTGCTTTTTTACTTGGTTCATGTATACTTGTAGGTGTCTTAAAAGATAACAGAAGTATAATACATATAAGTGTCATATAACTACAAAATAACTGTTTCCAAATAAAATAGAAAAGGTAACCAGTCAGTGTTACCCACTGGAGAAACATTAAACAGTCTAGAGATGTGAAACACGAACAACAGGCAGGATGCAAAGCAAGGAGAGTAACAAGAGTAACATATCCTTGTTAGTACCATAGGAGTAACTCATCTTAGCCCCCCTCCAAAAAAAGTCCATTCTTGTTTGTGTCATAACAGTAACTCATATCCTGCCCCCACAAAAGAGCAGCCAAATGACCCATTTTGCTAACAAAATGTGTTTGAAATGCTAATACTGCTATCAAAATACCTGTTCCTGAAACATTTGTACACATTTATCACACAGCATTCCATTTAAATGTATTGTCAATCATGTGTACCTCTGAAATGGCTTGACAAACATGCCCATACCATCAGTACTCTTCTAACTAATGCATACAGATAAAAGTGTAAAAGCCTTTGCTTCATGTTATTCTTAAATATGTTCCAGCATATGAAGTATGTAGCTGACAAAATGGTCACTGAAGTACTGCTGAAGTTCAGTACTCCTCTGTAAAGTAATATCTTGAAGAAAAAGTGTTTTTGCAATCTTCCAGACATATACAACTCTCCTCAAGATCAGTTTGGCTAACTACACATTTGCCTTTTTTATAATGATGTAGATTATTAATGGATTACATCTATCATTGTCTGTGTTTCATTGATGCTAATTACAGCATAAGCAGCTGAACTGCATGCTAATCAACCAGTCCAACATGGTGGAGCTATTCAACAAACTATAAAGCATCCATGTAGACTCCATGCTGACTTTTCCTGCAGATGTCAAAACTTTTGGAGTGCACATATGGAAAGTCTACACAGACAGAGTGTTAGGGGCTTCTGCTGCTTTGATCCATTTGTATGTGATAGATGCTGATGCCAGTGTTGCTGCCAATGGGCCCAGGCCAAGAAGGAGAAGAGTTTTCATGCCACATTTAACTTATCACAACCCACATGATGTGGCAATAGTACAGTGCTACAGGGTAGACAGGGACACACTACAGAAACTCTTTGACCTCTGCCGCCCTCAGCTCAGACCCAGAGCCAACCAAGGGGAGCCCATCCCAGTGGAAACTAAGGAATGTGTAGCCCTTAGAATCTTAGCTATAGGTACCTATCAGAGACCAACAGGGGACATGCTGGGGTATCACAGGCATTAGTATCCGGAATCCCCCACCAGTTCCTGGATGCTATGCTCCAACATGCCAGTGAGCACATTTTCCCTGTAGCTCTGAGGAGAGGGCCAAAAATATGCAACAGTTCTATAAGGTAGCGCACTACCCTGAAGTACTGGGTTCCATAGAGAGCACTGATGTAGAAATTAAGGCATGACCTGGAGAACAGGGTAAGCTCTACATTAACAGAAAGGGCTACCACTATCAGCTGCCAGGTTGTGTGCAATGCCAAGGGAATCATCTTGAATGTGTGTGCTGGCAACCCTGGCAGTTACCACAACACACATATCTGGAACACCTTCCAACTCTACCAGATGTTTGCTGGGGGGATATTCCACAGGATTATTTATTGGGGGATGCAGGCTATGCTCTGGAACTGAGAATGATGACAACCATCAGAAATGCACATACATTCAAGAAGAATGCCTTTATGAGATACATGCTCAAACCAGAAATATCATAGAGTGTATGTTTGGGCTGCTGAAGTCACGGTTCCAGTGCCTACATATATCTGGGGGAGCCTTGCAGTGCAATCCACAGACATGTGCAGAAATCTTCTCAGTAGGTGCCATGCTACACAACACAATCCTGAGGAAACAGCTGCAGCAGGACCAGCAAGGGGAAGGGGCACACATCCCACCACCAATGGCAAGATCATGACAGTCGCAGGCAGATAAGGAGTCAGAGGGGGAACCACCAGCTGCTGTGGGTGTAGGCAGACATAGGCATGCTCATTATGACCTTGCATTGGCTAAGAAACAACACATAGCACACTCGCTTACCACCTAGAAGCCTAAAACCTTCAAACTGCTCACATGCATATATTAATATTGATGCCAGGCATCTCACACAACCTTTACCTGGCCATGTATTGGTTGTGTACTGCTTGCATCAGACAGAGACAGCCCTAAAGTAACATTGTGGCAACTACGGGTAAGTCCTAAACCTGGAGCATATTGTTTAATAATATTATGGCATAACCTTGCATTTCATCACTTGGTACAGTTGTTGTTGTTGTCTTTCGGCTTTTCCCGGTTAGGGGTCACCACAGCGGAACTCCAGTCCACTAATGATTGGCAGTAGATTTTGATGAACGCCAAGGTGCCAGCTCGACGTTCAACCTTCAATGAAGTAAGCAAGTAAAAATTGGGAGATTTGTACAGAAATTACCTTAACATGTGACAGCAGTGACTTATTATGTGTCCATTATTAAGCAGTAGGCCTCAGGCATTAAATATTCACATAGTAATACTTCTCAAAAGTACTGATGGTTACTGCATGTCCTCAAGTTTAGCACCATGTGTTTGTATTGGAAAGTCATTAAAGAGGGAAGTTAGAAAGTAATAATACACTTTGCAGTTTCTGACTTCACAACTGTCACGAGATCAAACAACAGGCAAAACAAGGAGAGTAACAAGAGTAACATATCCATGTATGTGCCATAGCAGTAACTTACCTTTGCTCCCCCCACAAAAGAACAGTCCATTCTTGTGTGTGCCATAACAGTAACTCACCTTTGCCTGCCCAAAAGATCAGTCGATTCTTGTTTATGCCATAACAGTAACTCACCTTTGCTCCCACTCCAAAAGAGCATTCTGTACTTGCTTGTGCCATCCAACCTCCTCTTCAGTTGTCGGCAACTGCATATCATATTATTCTCAGTTAATATACTCTCACATTTTAAAGCCAATGATAATGAATGGCTTGCACACTGCATGTGTCAGAGTATTGGTCCGAAAACTGATGAATGACCAAGAAAACAGAAAGGAAAGATACAGCTGTATGTTTGCAAGCAATAATCATAACAGGTTGTGTAATCACAAAGTGCACTATGTCCAATTATAACACGTTTAATAAATGTACAAATAACCGTTTACAATTTGATATCAGTATAGATTCTGTTGCAGTTGATTGTGTGAAGAATAACTTCAATTCTTTGCTACAAAGCTGTTTGTGTGACAAAGAAGGATAAGGCCCATCCTGAGTTGAAATGCAGATCTATGTAGAAATATCTCATGTGTACTGACATTTTCTACTGTGTATGTCATAGATTATTTTTCCTCATTTCAAGTATTTCTCCCATTTTTACTGGATAGGTAGAACACCTAGAAAGTAGGCAGCCAAAATATAAACCAGATATGTTCAATCAATGCCATTGCCTGTGGCAGCAGATATCAGCGTATGGCTGGAATACAGATGGTCCTGGGTTCTAGTACAGCATGTGCAACCTTTGTTTTACGGTTGAGACATTGCAGTTTATAGCAATCAGCTGAAACACGAGCAGCTGTTATTTCAACTCTCTTAATGTAGGACTGGCATGCACATGGTCCTGGGCTTAATACAGCACATTCCAGCATTTGTACAGTTGTTACACTTCACATTATAGTCACTCTCACTTATAACAGTTGACATAGTGTAACTGACATTAACTATATGCATGAGGGTGAGACACAGATATTGTGTCAGTTATTTCTTTATTTATCTATGTAGTATCACATTTATTACCAAATGTATGACTGTAGATATACTGTGTACTATATTCCTGTAAGGATATTTCTGCTCTCTGGACAGCCATGACCTTCACATTTGTCAAACACACATGCACAACTGCCTGTACATCAAATAACCTTAAAATTGCATTGCTTGCCACTGTTTCACACTGCTTACAATTGCACAGCCCGGAGCACTGTGTTTGGCGATGGTGCAAAGTACGCAACATTTTCAAAGAGTGTGCACCTTCCTATTAAATGCAATAACTGAAAATAGTGGGAAACTATCATTCTCCATTGCTCTTGATCCATGATAGTTATGGCAGGTGTTTGTGGAGAGGGTGTGAGAATTAGGGCTGAGAGATGGGGTGTCCAGGAATCTTAAGATTTTTGTTGGACTCCTAGTGAAACACCACAGTGCCATGTTGCTGCAGGGTGACTATTCTTGGTACAACTATAAGTCAGAGAGTTGGGATAGTTTGACCCGATCTGTGACCAGTGCCACTGGTGTCCCCTGCACTGGTGAACAAATGAGGCAGTACTACAATGATCTCAGGAGGAGGAAGAGGGGTACCCTCAGTGCTTGGATAAAGGAATTTAGGATGGAGGGTATCCCACACGTGTAAATATCAACTACATAGAGTACTTGTAAGGCTTAAAAGCTGAAAATAGGTAAGACTGGTATTGATAATGTCATCCTGTTCAGTTTTTTTTTTCCCACAGTTGCCACAAAGAGGGAGTGCATTGTTAGCATTCATGCTACTCGATTGGAGAGGATGAGGGAGGCATGTGGGTATATATGCAGCAGAAGAGTAGTGATACTGTAGTAAAATTTAAAGATAGATATTTTGCTATTTTATACAGTTGCATCAAATTGAGCATTCATATCTCAACTGTAAAAGCAAGCATACATGCATTAGTTTGTAGCATAAACAAGAATAGCTTGTTTGGTATTTTATACAGTTGCATCAAATTGAACATGCATATTCCAACTGTAAAAGCAAGTATGCATGTATTAGTCTGTAGCACAAACCAAGAATACAATATTAGACTTTAGTCCGTGGTGGTGGGTTCAAATGCCACACTTCCAGACTATACAATAACTGTTATTTCTTCAATTATGTCTAACTTAAAGGTTTAAAGTAAAAACTCTATACCAGTGGCACGGTTTCAGTTCATAACTTCGAAAGCTTATAACATCTAATTGCAAAACAGCAAGACCAAATGATTGAAAATTCAAAACATCTAAAACTCAAAACATCGAATTTCACATCAAAAATGTATAAAATTGAGTAGTGTATCATCAGACATGTAAATGTTATAGTTTATTCTGTTAATCTGTATATGGCGTTTATTATGCCACTCGGTATGTGTGCTTAAGCCATATAGGTAGTGATTTAGACATTACGTGCACATTCTTTATGCTGATTGCAATACAGTGGGGTTAGGAAATTAACTTTTTCCCACTGTAGTGTGATCTTGGAGTTAGTATATTTAATTTACGGGGTGGTGGTGGGGGCAGAGCCCCCCTGCAAAAATGTAGTAAAAAGTGTATGGGATGTTAATTATATTTGCTTTGCAGTTTTCGATGTTGTGAGATTCAATATTATGAGTTTTAGATGTTTTGAATTTTTAATCATTTGGTCTTGCTGTTTTGCAATTAGATGTTATGAGCTTTCAACGTTATGAAGTGGAACCCAGCGGCACACATGCCCTGCTGTAAACTGTAATCTGTATAACTGGAACATGCATATGTGCAATATATGCACATGTAAAGGAGTACTTGCTGCAAGCTGTAGTATAGTGTGCATCTGTTAAGAGCTGGTAGTCTTAAAATAATAAGTTATCTGTTAGGGGATGGCAATCTTAATAGTAAAGGTTAAAGATAATAAAGTCAAATAATTGTATCAGTGCATTGTAGGTTACATATGAAGTTAGTAATCTTATCTCTTTTTTTTCTTTCACTCCAACCCTTATCTCTTTTTTTGTCTTTTTTTTGTTTTATTTTATTATGTGTCATCAAAATGTGTCCATGTCATCCATGTGTAACACATTACAAAATGCTCCACAACACATTGGGGTAGGCCTTCCCCACAGGATCTACCTGCCCCCACTCCACTGGCCCCACCACCATTGCTCAGCATGTCTGGGAGCTGACCTGGCAGCACCACCCCTGCTGCCCCTGCACTACCTGCCCCCTCAGGAAGTTCTGCCCCAGAGGATAGGCCAGTGGTTCCCTCCAGAAGCAGTATCAGGGGTGGTGAGTTTATCACTTGTGCTGAACTGCCAGGGATGGTGTGTAGAGGTGTGCACCACACTCTTGGTACATGCCTATGCTGGATGGAGGGGCTCCTCTCCTTCATTTTACATAGGACCAGTAGGAGGAGGAGACATCTAGTGCTCCAGCCAGTGTTGGAGTGAGGAGACATTGATGACAGTCCTGTGGGTGAGAACTCGATTCTCAATGTCAACCAGCTTGACATCCATGGGTCCTGGATGTGCCCACCCTCACCCCATCAATGGTGTCCACTGATCTCTTGCATCCATCACCATCCCCGTGTCTAGTCTTGTTTGTCTTGTCTATCTGCAATTGTTTCCTCACCTACCCAACTTATCAGACCCAGAAATATCTACATCCCTTTCCCAACATTCATCTCTCTGTCTGTCTCTCTCTCTCTCCAAAAACAAAAAGGGCACCTGTCCTGCAAAATAAAATGATCCCATACAGACCTCTCCAATTTGCACACATGACTTCTTGACACACATGATTCAGTCCAATTGGCTATGCAACATGACTGTGTTATCAACACTCCTCTCTCTGGAGGTGACAGTCCAAATTCAGCTAACATTTTGCATATAATATAAGTTTTTACTGTTGAAGAAATGGGTAGCTATGGTTCTTACCTCCCTCCCTCCTTCACATTCCTTTATTGCTTTCCCTTTGTTCTTCTACTTGCTTGCTCCCCATTTCCCCACTGTCCTATCTTCCTCATTTCTTTTCTTTAAT
Organism: Protopterus annectens; assembly: GCF_019279795.1. Lineage (NCBI taxonomy): Eukaryota > Metazoa > Chordata > Ceratodontiformes > Protopteridae > Protopterus > Protopterus annectens. The sequence continues at coordinate 1,404,247,354 of NC_056743.1, read as the reverse complement.
GCATTATAGCATGATGGTACATGTCATGCACCAGTGCACACCAATGGTAAAGCAAAAGTAGTTAAAAGTATTAGCCACAGCTGTATTCAAACCCAGTGACATCTGGCCCCAAAAAGGGCCGTATCACTGCATTAACACCTGCTGCCACAGAGTTAGTTAAGTAGCAGGTGTACTTCAGAGACTCAGTACTGTCAGGCTTTAGTATCCCCATTTCCCCACTGTCCTGTCGTCCCCATTTCTTTCCTTTAATGCATTATTGTACAATGTTGCACATCACACACCAACATGCACCAACAGTTAAGCCATAGTAGTTAAAAGTATTAGATACAGCTGTATTCAAACCCAGTAACATCTGGCCCCAAAAAGGTATGTAAGGAAAATAGGATCCAGGAAGCCAGTAAACTGAGTCAATGGCAATAAAACTAGTAAAATCCAAAAAGCATTCCAGACGCAGAAATGCCAGTAAAAACTTTTAATCTTACAACGCTTTCAGGATTTCTTCCTTCATAAGTGTTTAAATAAATCAAAAAAATATCAGTTATTTAAATACAAAATTCAAATTTCATTACAAATCATAACCATACCTCTCAACCATATAAAATTTCTTGGTTTTTAACAGGTTTGAGGTCCAAATAATGGGGTGCCACAATTCTCGAGTGGCACCCCTTAATTTTCGATTTTCCCAGCTTTATTTTTTTTCCCCTGCCTTTTGACCTGACATCATCACATGTGCAATGATGTCAGCTCCATGAACAGCCTGCCTGAATTGGCCTCGATGGTATTGTGCGAGCATTTTCAGCTAAGGACATTTTCTTCCGTGAGCAATTTATGAAGGCTGTTACGCGGGAACGTACAACTTTTAATGGAATAGACTGTAGAGTGATGCCAGAGTATGGATGGCCAGAGAATACTGTTTATATTTTTAAGGGATCAGAAGAAGCTTTGCATTGAGATAGAGATCTTCTTCATAATTAAGAAAGCTCAAGGCAGGTTTTTATCAGGGCTGGGTGCCCTAAAAGGTGAGGAATACTTGGTGAGAGAGGGACAGAAGCATTATGAAGGAATTTCACTGAATGCACTTTATCATTGTCTTAGATCTACATGTGGGAAAAGCATTTTGCTGGCGGTGTCTGGTTTTGACAAGTCTATCAGGTTGTTACATGTATATATACACACACACACATAGATATACTTCCGCAATCCAATGACTTCTCTCAGATTGTTTTTTGTAGTGTTATGTTATGTGCCAAAATTTATTGCGTAACTGTGACTGGTGATGTTCAGAAGCATGTTTCATTAAATGCTATTTATTTTGCTTGGAATATTTTGTCATGAAGAAAGCAAAATGTAGGAAGTATTAGTACTTACCTTTTTATTACAAGAACAATTCAGATGTCTGGAATGCTGGCTTTAACATTTCAGCTTACATCTTCTTGTGTATGGAAATACTGATTTAGCTTGTATGTTGGTGAGTTACATTTTAAGGGATGAAATGATGATCTTTCACTCCTTGCATGTGTAGGTCATAGGATACATTCCATGCATTACTATTCACGGAGCTCTGAACTCATAAATGCTTTATAAGTAGTAATGCTTGATCTGACTCTAAGTTGTTACGACTTGTTTGAGTTTATGTAAGGTCATACGTGCAATGAGTATGGAGCATAATGATTTTCAAAAAAAACTAGATGTATTGTTTAATTTTTCTCAAACCGTATTAAACTAATAGGCTCCCTATTATGCTGTCGCAGATGCAGGTTGTCAAATGCATCTTTGTTGAACTGTAAAGCACGAAAAGGCAAAATAGTAAAGTGGCTTTTCAGCTAATTCTTTCCCTGGGAAAGAATTTGTTTGGCTGCTTTTGCTACTTTGGCTTTTTGGCACTGTAGTATGATCTCGGAGTTGGTATATTTAAGTAGGTGGGGTGTGGGGGGCACAGCCTCCCACATTGGGGGGTGTGAGGGTGAAGGCCCCCATATTAAGCAATGTTTTACAGTTTGTTTGTTATTTTTGTTTCAGAACAACGATTGTTTTCCATTGGAAAATAATCTCTGTTCTGAAGTTTCGACATTGTAAGCTTTCGCTTACATGGGGTTGATTATCTGTCGTTTGCTCTTCTGAGTGCAATATGATAATATAGACCTAAACTAATAGCATACTGCACTAGGGCTGCAGAAAACAGGTTGGACAGGCCGTTTATTGGGTAGTACAATTATAGCTGCCAACTGTACCTGATATTGGCTCAACATTTTGCTGTGTCCCTTCTAATCCCTTTTAAAACTGACAATTTTTGTAAAAAAAAAGATGACGGAGTACACTTAATAAATAATTACCATCATGAGAGTTATTGTTCATTCACTTTCTCTTGCTGCCAGCTTCTGTAGTTAACAGTACTGTTATTTTAAGAAAACTGTCTATGATTTTCTCTGATTATTTATGGATTTACTCGTGAACCTCTCCACTGTCCTTGAGTTTGACTCAAATTTTAGCTCCGTTCCTCTTAATCCTTCCTAAAACTAATGACTTTTGGTGAAAAGTTGGTGAATTGTATATTGGAGGCATGCAAATGAATAAGTAGCAGCAGCTTCTTGGGTATTTGAAATGAGAGTGCTTTATTTTGTGAATTATTGCCTGTCATTTTTGTACTCTTTTTGAGATGTTTCATTGTTAGAAAGTTATACTTTAAGAATACGATGACTGCAGTGTATTGTTGCATCCGATTTAACAAATCTAATGGGGACATTTTATTGTTCTGTGGGGTAATTACCTTGTATTTTAAAACATTGATTGCTGTGTTTATAATAGTGCCAGAATGATCCAGCTGTAATAATACTTTCTCTGGTTTAATTAGGACTTAAAGACCAGCAGTGATTAAGTTGTTGGCAATTAAGGGCATAAGAAGGAAAGCTGTGTCACATTGTCGTAATGTAATGTAAGCAGCAGCCTGGATGTCTTCTTGATGCTTTTGTTTCAAAAAGCCACTCACTCTTTGACAGTTTTGCTGTTATGTTTCACAAAAATATACCTGTTGTTGAGCATTTCTCACCAGAGTACCTCTGAGTAACTTACATTATTAAATGTGATTCTCCTAAAAGTAGCTGTGTGATGTGTTTACTTTAGCTTTTAGGTTTGCATAGTTATTACTGTTTATTTCTACTGAATAGCAAAACAATCAAAATGATTATGTTTAATAGACTTGATGTACTGTAGATGCTTGTTTGCACATGATAAGGCCCTCCCTTACTATGTGAACTAATATCTCTCGGGGTAATTTCCTGAGATGACATGAAAAACGATTATTTCAAAAGTATAAATTGGTGTAAAGCAAGTGCAGCTAAAAGCCTGTTTTGCCGTTTTACTGTATTCAAGGACTGTTTAATGAAGTACGTCTCCTGAGTAAACCTCATTGGTATTTACACCAAAGGCATGATTTTGGAGTATGTTAATCCACAGGCTGACAGGCTAAATGTTACATTTAAAGAATGTTATATATACCATGTAGACGTTTGTTAAAGTTTCAGAATGTATCACCATTCTGTTAAGATATGGACAGAAACTACTAAATTAAACAATGGACAGTATGTTGCCACAAGTTGATAGCACTGATGTAGAAAATGTGTATTTTATCCTGCAACATGTAGATTGTTGTATGAATAGAAAACCCTTGAATTATACATTATTTAGAATGCTGCTTTCTGAGCTGGCCAAATTATGGTTACTTAAATTTGGTTTGGTGGCATGGCACTCACCAGCCTCTACCCAGTGTAATAGTTACAGTGTCTGTCACCTAATCAGAATCAGCATTACCTAGCATAGTAAACTCCCAACACAGGCTTGCCTTACACCTATTGCAGTATACTACATTCCATCCCCCATCCTAACCAGGAGGCTTTAATTATGGATCTTCTTTGAATATATCTAGCTGTATTGCATAGAATGCATCCTAAGGAACTAAAGAACTCATACTCATGTTCTGTATATACTGTGCTGCATCCATTTACTACAGGGTCTGGGTCTCTGAGGCCATATTTTGTTTGTCTGTTCTTCAGTTTGCATTTGAAAGTTTATATCCTACAATTCCATTGGAGTGGGTGGGGTTACATAATTATGTATGCAAATGTTATGTTAATCAGTGTACAGATTTGTACCTATTTTTCATGGGCCTTTGTTCAGATTTTTGATGTTTCCAGGTTGACAGGTATGATCATAGCCTCCAGTCAGAACACAGAATTAACTAAATTTAGTATAAGATTCAAAAAAGTATTCACCACAGAATTTTTAAAATTCAACATTAGAAAACTTCAATATGGATATTCTCAGGTGGTCCCCTATCCAAGTACTAACCAAACCCAATGCTGGTTGGCTGCTAATATCGAACAGGATCAGGTTTATTCAAGGTATTATGCCTATCTAAGCAGATAATGACACTTAATGTATAAGTTATTTCACTGAATTTAACACCTGCTGCCAGAGAGTCAGTTAAGTAGTAGGTGTATTCCACAGACTAACTGTCATAATTTAGCAATGCTGCCACTGAAAGAGTTACATGACATTCCCTTATGCATTAGTCATTCTTAAGGACTCCCTTTTGCCCATCCCACAACTATTTGCAAACACAATAAGCATAGCCAAACCTTCCATTATTCCTGTGATTGCGCTAAACACCGCATAGTGCAAAGAATAGCTAAAAAAACAATAAAAACAAAATGACAGAGAAAACACAATTTGCACATAAATAAAGAGGAGGTTGGGTATTAATGAAACAGAACCTGTGAATTAAGTGCTGCTTACTTGCATTTCCAACTTTGACAGATGTACATGTAACACTTTGAAAGTGTAACCTGACACACCCACCTAAACATTCACAGTTGCAATCTATTAAACACAAACAATGAGGGAGTGCCTGCACTATGTTTACATCCCTACATGGATCCATTTTTTAGGATTTAGCAATTCTCATGAGATCAGACCTCATTTGCATCTTCACCGTACTGACAGCCCTGAATCTACACCAAAAGGCAACTGTGTAGCTAGGGAAACTGAAGAGAGCTGAACTAAGTGTTAAACATAGAGGAATACTGATTTTTTGATAATATGCCTGTATTTCTTCAGCTGCATATTGCATTTGCTGACATGTAACTATGAAAAGTTTGTTTAATGGTTTTTATAATTACTTAGATTAGAATACACTTTCACACTTTTATCTGTCTGCATTACTTACAAGTGCACTGTTCATTTGGGGATGGGAGAGCAAAGCTGCATTTCTGTTATTCCACAAAAGAGGATTTATATTGCTATTGTTACTCTCCTTTTGTTACATCCAACCTGCTGTCACATGTTAAGGTTAGTTCTGTACAAATATCATACATTTTACTTTATATTCTGTCGTTGTAGACTCCTTTCCATGGCTGTATTCTAAAAGTTTTGGAATTCATGGGAAACACCAGTACAGAGTCTATACAGTTGCTTTACAGCTTGTTGAAGAGCTGCAACATGTTGCCTTGGTCAGTTAGCATGCAGTTCAGCTGCTTGTACAGTAATTAGCATGCTACAGTGTTCACCTTGTTTGCATGGGGGGAGTGCAGCTACACTGTGCTTAATGAATTTAAAAGTTTTCACAACCGTGTGCACATTGTGCCGTGATACATACACAGTATAAAACCACTGTGCAGGCTTTATTGAATCCCACTGAATGTCCTTAGCCATTTTTAACAGTAGGTTTTATCCTTGCACAGCTAAGCATATCACTAACAAAACATTATACATCAGAGAGAAGAAATGAAACTTAACTCAGTTGCATACTATAAACTCATTTTTAGATAAAGATGCATTCCACTTTGACTCCATTTTGTACTTTTTCTCTCATTAGTCTGCCATCTGATGCTTTGGACTTTCATTGGCACTTTGTGTAAAGGTTTGCTGATATTGTAAATATCTTCTACATATTACTCCTGTCTAGTTCTTCCATACTCTTTGTTTTCTCAAACTTCTAACAGAACAGTTTTGTTTATCATGATTTTAATGCTTGTGGCACAGAAAGTTCTCAGCTACAGATCTGCAATTGTGGGGTTGGGTTTGATATAATGGTTAAGGTTTTTACCTCATAGATGCAAGGTACAAAGTCCGATTCTAACTTCAGTTTATTGGTTAGCTTAAAATGGTCCTTCAAAAGTTGGCCTAGTATTCATCTATGAACCTATAAAAAATGGTTATCAATGCAGGTTTATAACAACTAATCAAACAACTATCTACAGGAAACCATACAGCAATTGATCTTCTAACAAGTAATATAAAACACAAATACTCAAAGATTAATATTTTCCCAAATTTCATCACTGATCACTGCTCATTGATCTCTACTCAGACATTCAAAACCAAAAAAATGTCCCACAGTGAGCATTACAGGCAGGCAATTACCACACAACAAACAACAACTTCTAAATAACTGCGCAGCAGTATAAAAAAATCATGCACTTACTGCAGCCTACTTCATTAGCAATCTATCATATATACATGAGACCCTTTTTCCAATAACAGGTAATGACTGAGGGGATAGAAATATCCCTGGTTTATAAAGGAAATCAAACAAGAACTCCAAGAAAGAGCCAAAGCTTGGAGTGAGCCTGCAAGTCTATGTCTCTACCAGCAGCACCTGACACTAAGAAAATCAACCAGAATAGACACCAGCAGTGCAAAAGCCTTTCGCATTAGGCAATAACAAAATATTCTCATTCCAAGACCCAGATTATTTTAGAAATTGGTTCAACTGCTAACATATAGCATCACAGACTCCAGTAAGCACAGAGATAATCAATATTAGACCTCACATACCTTCACCATTGACTACAGAAACCACATAAAACAACATTTAAATATATTATCAGCACCTTTCCAAACAACCATTAAATATATTATCAGCACCTTTCCAAACAACCATTAAATATATTATCAGCACCTTTCCAAACAACCATTAAATATATTATCAGCACCTTTCCAAACAACCATTAAATATATTATCAGCACCTTTCCAAACAACCATTAAATATATTATCAGCACCTTTCCAAACAACCATTAAATATATTATCAGCACCTTTCCAAACAACCATTAAATATATTATCAGCACCTTTCCAAACAACCTTTAAATATATTATCAGCACCTTTCCAAACAACCTTTAAATATATTATCAGCACCTTTCCAAACAACCATTAAATATATTATCAGCACCTTTCCCCACACCCTCCACAAAATAGTATTGCATCCCTTCAACCGTATCCTTTAGCTTGCTACATTTTCATCTTTCACTTTACTTCCATAACTGAAAAACAGAAAATCCTTACTTTCTAAACTAGACTCTGGTGGTGCTAAATTCAGTGAGCAACATCTTAGGTTCCTAAAACTTGCAGAAGTAAGCTACCTCTTACTACTGGCATAGCTCCTGCAGCACTCAGGCATTCTGTTATTCCTCTGCCTAAATACAATCAGCCTCCAATCTTAATAATTATAAACTAGTCTCAAATATCTGCCCTATTGCAAAGATCTTTAAAAAACAACACCAGTAATTATTAAAACACACAAATTACTATGGCCTTGCTCTGTTCATTTCTCCATGCGTTTTGGGTTTTTAATACCATCATGGGAATGGACCCCATTCCTAACTCAGGGTATGATTAGAGTTGGGGAAATTAGTATTCTCTCAGTCTTTGATGTCAGACAACAGTGCTCTTCTCAGCACACACAGTGTGCCCAGAATTGCTTCCTTCTGTAGTTCATGTGGAGTTGCATGTACTGGTAGCATATTTAACTACAATTGTAAATTCTTATTTATATGACCTTTTCCTCCTTCTACTATTGTAACTGTCTGGGTATCTTTCTTCCACATTGCTCTCATTTCTGCCTGCATATGCTGGTATTTTATGACTTTGTATTTCTCTGTACATAAGGCATTATAATCATTGGATGTAGTAATTTCAGTGATCATTTCTGCTTTTGTCTTTTTCCCATGAACGGTTCTGCCTGGTTTTCTCACATCTATTTTTTGAACTGTTGGTAATGGATGAGCCCATGTGATATAAAATTCTTCATTCTATAATGCTTTGTGGTTCATATTTCTAGTACTTCTCAGCTACGGCTATACTGAAGTATTTGCGTGATCCCCAATGCATCAGAATTACCACATTATTGTGCCCTTCAGTTTGCAGGCCCTCTACCATGAATGTATCACCCCCAAGAGCAAGATGTGCAACTGTTTGCAATTCTATTTTGCAGAACCTGCATTTCTCTGTTTCCTCAGTGCTTTCAATGGGTTTTGTAAATAAATGTGTACTTTTTTTTCCACTAAACTGGGCCACCACTATTAGACTTTCATCTTTTGGTTTCAATTCATCTCTTCTTAACCATTCCTTTTTCAAATCTTAGTCAACATGAGGTTGCTTCAGGCGATCCATGTATTTGTATTATATTTTTGTGGATTTTCCATTTGTTTTTCTTTTCATCTCTTCATTTTTCTTATATTTTTTTTTTTTTTTTTTTGGTATTTCAGTTGCTGTCTGATTTTTGTCTTCTTCTGACTTGATTTCCATTCCCACTTTATTCTGAAATGCTTCTGCTAAACTAAGCAAAGATGTCATCTTAAGAGTTCTTCTCCTCATGTTTTAAAACTTGTTTGGATCTGATGAAGCCAGTATATATATATATATATATATATATATATATATATATATATATATATATATATAAATATATATATATATATATATATATATATATATATATATATATATATATATGGGTCTCACATGGTCGACAGTTCATATAATCGACACTCATTTGTCGACAGTTCATTTGGTCGACAAACAGATTTGCCCCTTCCCCAATGTTGTGCAACCCTGGAGTTGACATATATAGTTAGGGGTGTAAGCCCCCACCAAAAATGCTTGTCGATCAAATGAACTGTGACCAAATAAACTGTCACCATATGAACTGTCACCATGTCAGGTAGACCCATATATATATATATATATATATATATATATATATATATATATATATAGAGTATATATATATATATATATATATATATATATACTATATATATATATATATATATAACTATATATATATCATCTTCTTTCGGCTGTTCCCATTAGGGGTCACCACAGCGGATCATCTGTTTCCATTTCTGCCTGTCCTCTTCATATTGCTCTGTCACACCAACCACCTGCATATCCTCTCTCACCACATCCATAAACTTTATCTTAGGCTTTCCTCTTTTCCTGTTACCTGGTAGCTTCATCCTTAGCATCTTTTTCCCAATATACTCACAATCCCTCCTCAGCACATGTCCAAACCACCATAGTCTTGCCTCTCTGGCTTTGTCTCCAAACCTTCCAACCTGGGCTGACCCTCTAATATACTTATTCCTAATCCTGTCCACCCTCGTCACACCCAGTGTAAATCTTAACATCATTAACTCTGCCACATCCAGCTCTAACTCTTGCCTTTTTGTCAATGCCACTGTCTCCAACCCATATAACATAGCTGGTCTCACTACCCTCTTGTAGACCTTCCCATTCACTCTTACTGGTACTCGTCTGTCACAAATCACTCCTGACACTCTTCTCCACCCACTCCATCCTGCCTGTACTCTCTTCTTCACCTCTCTTCCACACTCACCATTACTCTGAACTATTGATCCCAAGTATTTAAACTCATCCACCTTTGCCACCTCTACTCCTTGCATCCTCACCATTCCTCTAACCTCCCTCTCATTTATACACATATATTCTGTCTTAGTCCTGCTGACCTTTATTCATCTTCTCTCTAGAGCATATCTCCATCTTTCCTGGGTCTCCTCCATTTGTTCCCTAGTCTCACTACAGATCACAACATCATCTGCAAGCATCATATTCCACGGGGACTCCTGTCTGATCTTGTCTGTCAACCTGTCCATCACCATTGCAAATAAGAAAGGGCTCAGAGATGATCCTTGATGTAATCCCACCTCCACCTTAAACGCAGCCGTCACTCCCACCGCAGACCTCACCGCTATCACACTACCCTCATACATATCCTGTACCACTCTTACATACTTCTCTGACACTCTTGACATCCTCATACAATACCACAACTCCTCTCTAGGCACCCTGTCATATGCTTTCTCTAAGTCTACAAAAACACAATGCAACTCCTTCTGACCTTCTCTGTACTTCTCCATCAACACTCTCAGAGCAAACATCGCATCTGTAATGCTCTTTCCCAGCATGAAACCATACTGCTGATCACTAATCATCACGTTCCTTCTTAACCTAGCTTCCACTACTCTTTCCCATAACTTCATATGTATATATATATATATATATATATATATATATATATATATATATATATATATACATACACACACACACACACACACACACACACACACACACACACACGCACACTCTTGCAATTGCAGATCTGTACATGTCAATTTTGAGTAATATTTAAACATGAATAACACTGATTATAAATATCATTTGATGAGCATGAAGCATTTTTCTTGTCTTTGTGTCCAACTGATCCGATACTTTTTTGGGCCAATCAGTCACCCCAAAGTGGAAAGAACAGGAAAAGCAAATTGCTTTATAGTTTGAACTTTATTTATTCCTAGAAGCCAAGGCATTTTTCAATATTAGTTTTGGTCTCCTGATATATTCCTTACCAAGTTTTTATTCTCATTTGTTTATGGTTTATTGCCAACTGTTCAACTATTCCCAAATATTTATATATAGTAGAGAGTTGATTATCCAAACTAACTGGGACCTAGGGTAGTTCAGATAATCAAACTGTTTGGATAAATCTTGTTTTTTCTGTAATCAGGGAATACACTTTTTAACCATTCAGCAAGTCCAGTGGACAATAAAGAATATTTTTCACACACAAGCGGGCTACAAGTTCAAAAAACATGCACAAACTAATATGTATAATGCTTACATATTCAGGCTTCATGATTTTTCTACCCAAAAACTTTGGAAGGCTTTGTTCAGATAACTGATGTTTCTGATAATTGACGTTCAGATAATTGACTCTATACTGTACTCCCTACTGCTCAAATTTTATATCTCATTCCTGTCCCAGGTTGATATTTTCTTGGTTGTGCAACTTTTCATTTTTAAATGTTGCTTTTGCACATTTATCAAGACTAAATGTCATTCTTATATCATCTGAAAAAGTTTTAACCATTTGTAGTTGTGCTTTCAACTCCTCATCTGATGAACTGCATGGTTTTAAGTCACCTAAAATAGTAGATGAGACAAATTGTACCCATAGCTTAGTCTATTAGGTAAACAGCTTAATGGGTTAAGTGCACAACAACATATCAGTAGTGACAAAAAAAATCACCCTGGAGTATACCTCTTTGAATTTGGGTGTATATCACAAAATTGAAAGCTCAAAACTTTGAACTTGCAACCTCAAAAACGGAAAACATTGAAACGTAAAGCGAAGATCGCTATAGAGTGCAGGAAGATAAGATTTCCCTTTACTGCACTGTAATGCTATCTCGGAGTTGGTATATTTAAATAGCGGGGGGTGGGGGGTGCAGGGGGGTGAAGCCTCAATGCATAGAGCATTTTTTGTGTTGTTTTGGGTGTTTAGTGATTTTTCCACGTTCAATGTTTTCCATTTTCGAGGCTGACAGTTCAAAGTTTTGAGCTTCGATATTGTCAACTTTCGAT